>NC_091178.1:3616129-3648629 GCF_040958095.1 Procambarus clarkii
TCTCTCTCTCCTCTCTCTCTCTCTCTCTCGTCTCTCTCTCTCTCTCTCTCTCTCTCTCTCTCTCTCTCTCTCTCTCTCTCTCTCTCTCTCTCTCTCTCTCTCTCTCTCTCTCTCTCTCTCTCTCTCTCCCTCTCTCTCTCTCTCTCTCTCTCTCTCTCTCTCTCTCTCTCTCTCTCTCTCCCTCTCTCTCTCTCTCTCTCTCTCTCTCTCTCTCTCTCTCTCTCTCTCTCTCTCTCTCTCTCTCTCTCTCTCTCTCTCTCTCTCTCTCTCTCTCCCCCCCCCTCTCTCTCTCTCTCTCTCTCTCTCTCTCTCTCTCTCTCTCTCTCTCTCTCTCTCTCTCTCTCTCTCTCTCTCCTCTCTCTCTCTCTCTCTCTCTCTCTCCCCTCCCTCTCCCTCTCTCTCTCTCTCTCCCCCTCTCCACTTGTTCCTCACACCACTTACGTTATCTGCTACGTTGACGAGCAGCAACGCAAGTGTTCGTTCGGACGAGAGTGTCAAAAATGAGTGAAAATGGTCGTCATTGTCCGCCATCAAACTATGAGGCAATTTTCATCAAATATACACACATAGGAAATCCGGTTATGACACTATGAACATCATCGAAGCTCTTCTGTGTTCACAGGGAAATGTATTACGTGTATATGCACAGACACACAAGGAACCGCCCGGAATTGTGTAGACACCTGAGAGTACACATGTTGTTGATTTAGATTTAGCTACTCAGATCGAAATGCCTATGTAGCACGGGCTATGGCGAGCCCGTAAAGAGAGGACACATATGAGAGGTTCAGATATATGAGTTAAGTGCTCAGCACACCATACTTACACAATCCTGGGACTACCAGCACCATACTTACACATCCCATCGACCGGGGGAGTCGGTCGGCCGAGCGGACAGCACGCTGGACTTGTAATCCTGTGGTCCCGGGTTCGATCCCGGGCGCCGGCGAGAAACAATGGGCAAAAGTTTCTTTCACCCTATGCCCCTGTTACCTAGCAGTAAAATAGGTACCTGGTTGTTAGTCAGCTGTCACGGGCTGCTTCCTGGGGGTGGAGACCTGGTCGAGGACCGGGCCGCGGGGACACTAAAGCCCCGAAATCATCTCAAGATAACCTCAAAATTAGATCCTGGGACCACCAGCACCACACCCACACATCCTGGGATCACCAGCACCACACCCATACATCCTGGGACCTCCAGCACCACACCCACACATCCTGGGACCACCAGCACCACACCCACACATCCTGGGACCACCAGCACCACACCCACACATCCTGGGACCACCACCACCACACCCACACATCCTGGGACCACCAGCACCACACCCACACATCCTGGGACAACCAGTACCACACCCACACATCCTGGGACCTCCAGCACCACACCCACACATCCTGGGACCTCCAGCACCACACCCACACATCCTGGGACAACCAGTACCACACCCACACATCCTGGGACCACCACCACCACACCCACACATCCTGGGACCACCAGCACCACACCCACACATCCTGGGACCACCAGCACCACACCCACACATCCTGGGACCTCCAGCACCACACCCACACATCCTGGGACCTCCACCACCACACCCACACATCCTGGGACCACCAGCACCACACCCACACATCCTGGGACCTCCAGCACCACACCCACACATCCTGGGACCTCCAGCACCACACCCACACATCCTGGGACAACCAGTACCACACCCACACATCCTGGGACCACCACCACCACACCCACACATCCTGGGATTATCGAGCGCCGGAGTCGACCAAACAGCTTCAGAGTTTTCCACAGGTCTAATTTGCCGCTAGGTTATTTAAAAAAAAATTGCGTATGGGTAAAATGCAAATTTTGACGAGCGATGTTGCCAGCTGATTTTAATTAAATCTCTCCGACTTACTCGACATAGTCAATAGTGTTCGGATCTATACGCAAAAATAGGGGGGAAAAAATCGCCAATTCAGATGCAGATATGGATTAAATAATAATTAATCGGCTATCAATTCGGAAATTTTGTAATCTTAAGGCCTATGGATCGCCGACAAGGAATTCGGGGCCCCTGGCGGATAAAGAGCCCAAGGCCGTAAATCTCAATCTCCGGTTGATTCCTTGGGGGCATTGCGACCATCGGCGCCGGGTTGGTTGTCTCTGTGTTGCTCCGGCTTCAGTGCCGCCTAATTAGAGTAGCTTGGTGCATAGATTACCCCTTCTGATAATATGTATTCATGGGAGCCTTGAGAGACGAGCAGGAGGAGGAGGAGGAGGAGGAGAGGTAGAAGAGGGGAAAGGGGAGAAAGGGGGAAGAAGGGGGGGGGGGGTATTTCCGACAGTGAGGGCTGGCTGGTGACAGGTGCTCCTCCACAACAGACATCCTCAGTAGAGGGTGACTGCTCCTTATGCCGCTCCTCCTTCTCCTTAACTCTCTCTTCCTCTTGTCCTCTTCTCTTGGCGCCGTTGTTCCTCTTGTTGGTGGTGGTAGTTGTGGTGGTGGTAATTGTGGTGGTGGTGGTAGTTGTGGTGGTAGTGGTAGTCGAGAACACTTTCAGCTACAAAACTGAGGTCCGCATTGTCAGAACATAGCAATGCTGATTCTTGTATTAGGTTTGTTAATTAGCTGTTGACGCTGCTACTGTGTTGTTGGAAGCTTTAGCTCTTAACCGTGCTTGACACCTGCTTGATGGGGTTCTGGGAGTTCTTCTACTCCCCAAGCCCGGCCCGAGGCCAGGCTTGACTTGTGAGAGTTTGGTCCAACAGGCCGTTGCTTGGAGCGGCCCGCAGGCCCTTATATCCACCACAGCCCGGTTGGTCCGAGCCCGTTGCTACTGTATGATTTGGTTGATTTAGTGTTGGTTGTTGGTTGAGTGTTGAGGTGCTGCTGGAGATCTGTACCGTCGGTTGCTCCTACTGTGATTTGTGAGAGTCTTGAGAGAGCTCAAGAGCTCTTTGTGAGAGCAGTGACGACACTACGAGCAGGACGAGTTGTGAGGAGACACCCGCGAGTCCCGAGCTATTTATTGCCTTAAGTAGCCAACAGCCCAGAAGACGGGGACCCAAGAACTGAGGCTCGACCCTTCAAGTACACGAAAACAAAAATAGACTAAATTGCGAATACGTGAAAATATCTGTTGACTTCTGATAGGCTGTTTATGCCGTATAATTATGTTGGGTTATGCCCTATGGTTCTATTTGGTTATACCCTGTGATTCTGTTTGGTTATGCCCTGTGATTCTATTTGGTTATGCTCTATGACTCTATTTGGTTATGCCCTATGATTCTATTTGGTTATGCCCTGTGATTATATTTGGTTATGCCCTGTGATTCTATTTGGTTATGCCCTGTGATTCTATTTGGTTATGCCCTATGATTCTATTTGGTTATGCCCTGTGATTATATTTGGTTATGCCCTGTGATTCTATTTGGTTATGCCCTGTGATTCTATTTGGTTATGCCCTGTGATTCTATTTGGTTATGCCCTGTGATTATATTCGGTTATGCCCTATGATTCTGTTTGATTTTGTCTAAATGAATGACTCGCTTTTTTTCGGGGTGGTCCAGTCCTGTAATTGACATCCCACCCGTGTACCTAGTCAAACGTCTGCCCTGGCGCCGCCGACGGTCTGCTGTGGGTCTAACAGCTAATTTGTCCCCCCCCCCCCGTGTTTAGCGTTACGTTACCTGGGCGTTGGAGAGTTGATGATCCTCCACAATGATGGTGGTGACACACACACACACACACACACACACACACACACCTGCTGATGATTCTGGCCAGAATGTTCTGCTCCCGTGACACGGCTGTGTGTGTACTCTTTAACATATGTGTGTCCTACACCCGCGGGTATGATGGCCATTGAGGCAATGTGAGAGAGGGAGAGAGGGAGAGGTGTGAGATGGTAGGGGGAGGTGGTGGAGAGTTAATGGAGGAACTAATATTGAGAGGAATGCTGACTTTGCAAAACCGTCGAGGAAATGACATCCGGGGGGGACAGCAACACGTTTCTGTGGAGGGAATGGGTAGCAGTTGAAATGCTGAATAGCCGGAGGGGAAATCTTGGGGAAAACCTTGGGAAACTCTGGGTAAACATGGGGAAAAGTCTTGTAAAAATATGGGAAAAATCTTGGGAAAGCTAGAGAAAAGAGGTTGGAGGTATGTGCATGAAGAGGAAGAAATGTAAATATTGACTAAAAATAAGTAGAAAGGGAAGTTCAGAAAATGTACCTGTATAGGTATAGGGTAGGTAGTGAGGAAGGGAGCGATGGGATGGGGAGGGAGGGAAGGGGTGGAAGGGAAGGGGAAGGAGGGGGTGGTGAGAGGGAATTAGAGGCATAATGGTGATGAGAACATCAACGTAGGCGCCACAGTTAATTACATGGGCGTAGAAATGTTTGAGGGGCGCTGGTGGTTGATTTGGGCCGGGAGGTTGTAGTGTGGTTGATGGTGATGGGGGGTGGTGGTGGTTGATGGTGGTGGTGGTGGTGGTGGCGGGTGGCCTGGTGGTGGTGGTGGTGACGGGTGGCCAGGTGGTGGTGACGGGTGGCCAGGTGGTGGTGACGGGTGGCCAGGTGGTGGTGATGGCTTGTGATGGGTGTTCTAATGGTAGTGGTGATGGGTGGTCTGGTGCGAACAACACAGGCAGTTCGTAGTGATTTAAAGAACAGGTTTGTTGTGGTTAGCAGTAGAAGTGATGGTTGCAGGTGTGGAGGAGCAGGTGGAGCCAGGTGTGGAGGAGCAGGAGGAGCCAGGTGTGGAGGAGCAGGTGGAGCCAGGTGTGGAGGAGGAGGAAAATGAGGCAGGTACTCACCTAATTGTGCTTGCGGGGGTTGAGCTTTGGCTCTTTGGTCCCGCCTCTCAACTGTCAATCAACTGGTGCACAGATTCCTGAGCCTATTGGGCTCTATCATATCTACATTTGAAACCGTGTATAGAGTCAGCCTCCACCACATCACTGCCTAATGCATTCCATTTATTAACTACTCTGACACTGAAAAAATTCTTTCTAACGTCTCTGTGGCTCATCTGGGTACTAAGTTTCCACCTGTGTCCCCTTGTTCGTGACCCACCCGTGCTGAAGAGTTTGTCTTTGTCCACCCTGTCAATTCCCCTGAGAATTTTGTAGGTGGTTATCATATCTCCCCTTACTCTTCTGTTTTCCAGGGACGTGAGGTTCAGCTCCTTTAGCCTTTCCTCCTAGCTCATACCTCTCAGTTCCGGGACGAGCCTGGTGGCATACCGCTGAATTTTCTCTAACTTTGTCTTGTGTTTAACTAGGTATGGACTCCACGCTGGAGCTGCATACTCCAGGATTGGTTTGACATAAGTGGTATACAGGGCCCTGAGCGATTCCTTACACAAGTTTCTAAAGGTAGTTCTTATGTTGGCCAGGTGTGGAGGAGGAGGAAAATGAGGCAGGTGTGGAGGAGTATATGGAGGCAGGTGTGGAGGAGCATATGGTGGCAGGTGTGGAGGAGGAGGAGGCAAGTGTGAACGAACAAGAGGAGCAGGAGAAAGCAGGTGTGTAGGAGCAGGAGGAGGCAGGTGTGGAGGAGGAGGCAGGCGTGGAGGTGGTAGAGGTGGAGGCGAGGAGAGGCATCACGGTGGCGACAAGCGGAAGCGGTTTCAACATGTGAGCGGTTTGGCTGATTACATGCGGGCTATATGTACACGTGTGTGTACATTGTGTGCACATGTGCCCGTGAAGCACTCTTATACACACACTGTGCGCCAGGCTGTGTGCACATGTGAATGTGAAGCACACCTACACAGTGTGCGAGGGGCATAACTAGCCGACCCTTTCGCCCTGATCTGAAGAGAACTAGATCAACACCTTGCCTGATGGATCCCTGATCAACCCAACTGTGATTCACACGTCAGACTGCGATCAGCGGCGCCCACCACCACCATATACGATCACCATCATCACCATATACCATCATCATCATCACCATATACCATCATCATCATCACCATATTCGTCATCCAAAAGTGACAATGACACAGTCCTGCTCACACCATCTTAACTTCACCTTTTTCACCTGTCCATTTTGTTATTATTATTATTATTTTATTAATTTTACTGTTCTATCTTTAGTCCTATTTAGTCCGTAGATATTCTATCTTTAATCCCAGTATCCTGCTTGCATCCGCATAATGGATAGGTTATCAAGGGTAATTGGGTCTGGGTTATCTTGAGGTTATCTTGAGATGATTTCGGGGCTTTTTAGTGTCCCCGCGGCCCGGTCCTCGACCAGGCCTCCACCCCCAGGAAGCAGCCCGTGACAGCTGACTAACACCCAGGTACCTATTTACTGCTAGGTAACAGGGGCATTCAGGGTGAAAGAAACTTTGCCCATTTGTTTCTGCCTCGTGCGGGAATCGAACCCGCGCCACAGAATTACGAGTCCTGCGCGCTATCCACCAGGCTATGAGGCCCCTAATCCTGCTTGCATCCGCATAATGGATAGGTTATCAAGGGTAATTGGGTCTGGGTTTCTTTATTTTCTTTTTTGTAATGTGTATCACTAGGAACTTTGGGTAATTTTTACTTATTTTCCATTGCTTTTCAAAGATGTTTGTTAATTCGACTGCTGCCTTGGTCTTGTGCTCCCGGACGCAGGTTCGAATCCTCGTCACGGCCCTTGTGGATTTGTTCATTTGAATAAAGGTAACTGCAGAGGGCCTATTGGCCCATACCAGGCAGCTGCTATTAATAGCCAACCAATCCCACTCATATACATGTCCAACCCGCGCTTGAAACAATCAAGTGATGTGTTCTCCGTGTTGGGGTTGGTGTGAGGGCGCCTGACAGTTGAGTGGACAGCGCTTCCGATTCCGGGTTCGATCCCCGGTGGAGGCGGAGACAAATGGGCAAAATGTTTCTTTCACCCCTGATGCTCCTGTTCGCCTAGCAGTAAATAGGTACCTGGGAGTTAGACAGCTGCTACGGGCTGCTTCCTGGGGTGTGCAACAAAAAGGAGGCCTGGTCGAGGACCGGGCCGCGGAGACGCTAAGCCCCGAAACCATCTCAAGATAACCTCAAGAAGAATCCCTCTGTCCTCCCACCCCCCTTCCCCTCGTCCCCCAGTGACCCTCTCCCCATCCTTTCCCCAATAACCCACTCTTCTGCCACTTACCCCCCTCCCCCCCACCGCATCCTTCTCACCCAGTAACCACCTCCCTCCCCCACCTCCCCAATAACTTCCTCCCCTCCCCCCCCCCCTCATTTACCCATCCTCTTCCGCCCCTTCCTCAACCCAATATGTTGCTATCATGAGCGACCTCCGTTCCCGCCATTTCTTCTGCTGCCCTATTCACTTGGTTGATACCTGGTTGATGGGGTTCTGGGAGTTCTACTCCCCAAGCCAGGCTTGACTTGTGAGAGTTTGGTCCACCAGGCTGTTGCTTGAAGCGACCCGCAGGCCCACATATCCACCACAGCCCGGTTGGTCCGGCACTCCTTGGAGAAAACTATCTAGTTTTCTCTTGAAGATGTCCACGGTTGTTCCGGCAATAATTCTTATGCTCGCTGGGAGGATGTTGAACAACCGCGGACCTCTGATGTTCATACAGTGTTCTCTGATTGTGGTGGAACATTGTAACCTGGAAAATTATCTGTAGTTCACCTGGAGATTACCTGCAGTCTACCTGGAAACTGCCTGGAATGTACTTGAGGACTACCTGGAGTACATCTGGGAACCTCCTGAGGTTGTCCCAGGAACTACCTCAGGCACATCAAGAAAGCTTTGGGGGTGCACACTCTGTTTTTAAATTAGACATTGCTTGAATTACTCCTGAAAAGCTTTTGAAGATTATTAAATTACTCCTGGAAAGCTTTGGCAGAGTTCTGCATTACTATTTGAAAGCTTGTAGAAAATAAGTGACCATCTCTAATTCTCTTCTTTCGTCCTCGTTATTTCTTACTCTCCTCGTACTTCAAGGTCATCGATATGCAGACGATGAGTCACAATAACGGGGCTGAAGATATGATGACCACACCTCAGGAGATGAGGAGACGACGACGTTTCGGTCCGTCCTCGGACCATTAGCAAGTCGATTGTGGACGGACCGAAACGTCGTGGTCTCTTCATCTTCTGATGTGTGGCTTGGTCTGCAATTTATCAGTTCATTTACTAACCCCTAGTTTTATCCAACTTTTACCCCCCCCCCCGCGTGTTTACTCTTTTTTTTTTCTCTTTTTCTCTTTCTACTGCATTGTTTTCCATTTCTGTCTTGCTGGTGTTTATATCACCGTATCCATCCCACTCTCACCCCGTCCATCCTTCTCCTGTTTCTGCTAGTCTCAGATTTGTCTTCATTCCGTCTTTCTTTTATTTGAAGCCATGCAGACCCTTGGAGCCATGTGACGATGACACCTCGTGGCACAGTGGCACGTCGTGACACAGTGGCACGTCGTGGCACAGTGGCACGTCGTGGCACAGTGGCACGTCGTGGCACAGTGGCACGTCGTGGCACAGTGGCACGTCGTGGCACAGTGGCACGTCGTGACACAGTGGCACGTCGTGGCACAGTGGCACGTCGTGGCACAGTGGCACGTCGTGGCACAGTGGCACGTCGTGGCACAGTGGCACGTCATGAAATGGTGTCAGAGATATAAGGATAGACTAAGAGTTGTAATATTGGAACGAACGATATTGTAAGATCCTCAAGTCTGAAGCTTTAAGTCTCGAGCCTCAAGTCTGAAGCCTCAAATCTCGAGCCTCAAGTCTCAAGTCTCGAGCCTTAAGTCTCAAGTCTCAAGTCTCAAGCCTCAAGTCTCAAGCCTCAAGTCTCAAGTCTCAAGTCTCAAGTCTCAAGCCTCAAGCTTCAAGTCTCAAGTCTCAAGTCTCAAGCCTCAAGTCTCAAGCTTCAAGTCTCAAGCCTCAAGTCTCAAGCCTCAAGTCTCAAGCCTCAAGTCTCAAGTCTCGAGCCTCAAGTCTCAAGCCTCAAGTCTCAAGTTTCAAGCCTCAAGTCTCAAGCCTCGGGTCTCAAGCCTCGAGTCTCAAGCCTCAAGCCTCAAGTCTCGAGCCTCAAGTCTCAAGCCTCAAGTCTCAAGTCTCGAGCCTCAAGCCTCAAGTCTCAAGCCTCAAGTCTCAAGTCTCAAGCCTCAAGTCTCAAGCCTCGAGTCTCAAGCCTCAAGCCTCAAGTCTCGAGCCTCAAGTCTCAAGCCTCGAGTCTCAAGCCTCGAGTCTCAAGTCTCAAGCCTCAAGTCTCAAGCCTCAAGTCTCAAGTCTCAAGCCTCGGGTCTCAAGCCTCGAGTCTCAAGCCTCAAGCCTCAAGTCTCGAGCCTCAAGTCTCAAGCCTCAAGTCTCAAGCCTCAAGTCTCAAGCCTCGAGTCTCAAGCCTCAAGCCTCGAGTCTCAAGCCTCGAGTCTCAAGCCTCAAGCCTCAAGTCTCAAGCCTCAAGTCTCAAGTCTCAAGTCTCAAGCCTCAAGCCTCGAGTCTCAAGCCTCGAGTCTCAAGCCTCAAGCCTCAAGTCTCGAGCCTCAAGTCTCAAGCCTCGAGTCTCAAGCCTCGAGTCTCAAGCCTCGAGTCTCAAGCCTCGAGTCTCAAGCCTCGAGTCTCAAGCCTCGAGTCTCAAGCCTCGAGTCTCAAGCCTCGAGTCTCAAGCCTCGAGTCTCAAGCCTCGAGTCTCAAGCCTCGAGTCTCAAGCCTCGAGTCTCAAGCCTCGAGTCTCAAGCCTCGAGTCTCAAGCCTCGAGTCTCAAGCCTCAAGCCTCAAGTCTCGAGCCTCAAGTCTCAAGCCTCGAGTCTCAAGCCTCGAGTCTCAAGCCTCGAGTCTCAAGCCTCGAGTCTCAAGCCTCAAGCCTCAAGCCAAAATCAACGTTTCTAAACTTTGTTACAAGTCAAAAACCAAAATAATAATAATGGGAGGCAGTAAGAGAAATGTATTGGCTAAAAATCAAAGTTTCGACAGCGTATTGGACAGCCAGATATCTAATTCCAGCACAGTGAACGGGCACGTTCCTTTGTGGAAAGTTGCGACTATGTTTGTTACTGGTAATGGCGACCCAACAAGGTCTTCACCGTTGTTACATGGATGTAACAAAGTATACTAACGTTTGTGGATACGTTGTGTGTTGGCTGGGTCGAGCTGGACTTGGAGAGAGAGAGGCCCGGACGAAGGTCAAGAGTCGAGGGAGTCTGTATGGAGACGGATGTGATATTTAAGAGTGCGGGGGCGGGCGGCCATGTATAGGCAAGCCTGCACACACCGGCCCACTGCTGGCTGCTTGCTCCTGTGGAGGTGGCAACACCCGGCCAGCTGGCTTGTTTAAGTGGTGTGAGTGGCTGTAGTGGGTGTGCTTGCCCCCCCCCCCCTGGGGGATAGGGGGTCCCCTTAGGTAGTGGAGACCTGGAGCATGAGAGGCCCCTGGGGAGATGAGGCGCTGGGGAGTGCATGGGGCCCTGAGGATTTGCGTCTTGGGGGGGCCCTGAGGATTGGGGTCTTGGAGGATGGGGGCCCTGAGGATTGGGGTCTTAGAGGATGGGGGGCCCTGAGGATTGGGGTCTTGGAGGATGGGCCAACCCCCCCCCCCCCCTGGGTTGGAGATGATGTGTTGGGTCAGTGGATTCGGCTACCGGCTACGGCTGCCAACACCCACACATCGTGTCAGCAAGGCGGACAGCCCGCCTGCTTTCATAACTCTCACTGTATTTCCCACTTCTAAACTTTCCCTTCACCTATGCCTCTCCATCCTCTTTACTCCCCCCAACAAAAAAAGGTGGATTCGGAGTATTGATAGAGGTTAATAGTGATCGTTTGTGGGGAGAGGTTGGTGGTAACTGTGGTTTGTGAGGCGAGGTTGGGAACCGGGCCTTGTGAGTATGGGTTGGTAGTGATGCTTTGATAAGAAAGGATAAGATAAGATAAGAGGATAAGAAACTTGTCTTGAAAGTCACTCACTGGCAGGAAGTCATCGTTGTCAACAAGACAAGAAGTAGACTTGAACAAGGCAAGTCTTGAGAAGTCTTGAGACAAGAACAAGACCTTCAGAAGTATTAGAGAGGCTCAACAATAAACAATGATGAGTTTGCAGACGCTAAATGAAATGTCGAGAAATAAACGGTGGAAGTAAATATAGAAAACACTTATGAACCCATCCCTGCCCTTGTGTGGCAGTGCACAATAGAAAGTTGTGTTTACATATTCGTACATTGGAACGTGTATACAGTCTAATGGAGTTGATTGCTACCATGATATATATATATTATATATATAGATATGTGCTTCAGCCTACAGTTTAGACCTATTGTCTTCTGTATGACCCCTCTATCCTGTGTGTCAGTGAATACCAGCATTATCCTCCTCACTTTAATAAGACCTAATTGAATTCCTTAGATTAGGCAATAATGTAATTAATTTTTGTCAATAAAGATATTAATAATAATAATAATAATGTTACATGAAGGTGAAGATTGCGGCATACGTCGCTCAGCAGGTTCAGGGGGAGGTAATGCGAGTGCTGAACCGGGAGTGCTGTAATGGTATGCAGACTTACTGGTTCTCTGCGCTACGCAGAATAAGGAGCCACAGCTTGTTTGGTTGAAGTTCCCTGCGTCGCGGATTATATATGCGGAGAACAAGTCCCAATACCGAGGCTGGAAATAAGTTACCAAACTCACACCGGAAAACAAAGCAGAGTGACGATGTTTCGATCCGACTTGATCGAAACTCACTCACCTTTCCTGTGTGTTGGGTTATTTGTGCTGTAGATGCTCGACTTCTGTTGGTACTTTGGAGATGGTGTCTGTGTTCATGGCTGGCCGAGAGTGAAGAACCTCACTCACTCACTCACTCACTCACTCACTCACTCACTCACTCACTCACTCACTCACTCACACACACACACACACACACACACACACACACACACACACACACACACACACACACACACAGCTCCCCGACAAGAGAGAGAGAGAGAGAGCGAGCAATCTTAGCCGTCAACACCCACACATCGTGTCAGCAAGGCGGACAGTCCGCCTGCTTTCATAACTCACACTATATTTCCCATTTCTAAACTTCCCTTCACCTTTGCCTCTCTCTCTCTTTACTCCCAAAACATAAAAAAAGAGCCCAATAGAAAAGTATTAAGAGTATGACATGGGCTTTTTTGGGGGGTGGGGGGGGGGGGGTCTTTTCACCTTTTTACAGCTACCTTTCTACCTTTCCTTTGCTCCTCTTTATTGTGTATCATCATATTCTCTCTCACCTCTCTGGGGTTCCTCACTGTTCCGTCTTCTTGCCTCTTCTGTCTCCCTCGATCGTCTGTTCTCCTTTCTTCCTCCTCATCCCCCTTGGTCCTTCAACTTTCATCCTCCTCTTATCATTCCTTTGTTTCTCTCCTCTGTCTTTGTCCTTCCTTTTCCCTTCTCCATCTTTCTCCGTCTCGTCATCTCATCTTATTCCATCTACTCTTCATTTTTTCCTCCACTTTTGCCTTTGGCTTCATACCTATTCCTTCTTCGTCTTATTTTCCTATCTCCCTCTTTTTATTTGTTTCTCATTTCTCTTTCCCCGCCTACTCCCCCTCCCCCTCTGTTCTCCCCCCCACACCCCCTATGTCCCCCCCACTCCCCCTCTGTTCTCCCCTCCAGACCCCCTGTGCCCCCCCACACCCCCTCTGTTCTCCCCCCCAGACCACCTATGTCCCCCCCTGTGCTCCCCCCCATACCCCCTCTTTCCCCCCCTCCCCCCCTGCCCCTCCCTTCTTGCCAGGCTGGTGGCGTGATAGTCTTAAAGCTATTGGTTAGAGCGTGAGCAGTGTGCTGCGAGCAGGAAGTTGCTGTTATCATAATGAGTTTGGTTGGTGCGAGGAACTTAGTGGCGTCGTTTAGGGAGATCTTGCCGGGACAATATCGCATTAGCATATCGGCGAGCGCCTCCACCCCGCGCCTCCTTAACACCACAAGGTGAACACACCCGCTCTGCTAAACACTGCTGCAGCCGCCTTATGCTACTGGGGCGGGGGCGGGGGGGTGCTGCTGCTGCTGATGCTGATGCTGCTACTGCTGCTACTGCTGCTGCTGCTGATGCTGCTGATGCTGATGCTGCTACTGCTGCTGCTATTGCTGCTGCTACTGGTGTTGTTACTGTTAGGTGCCTTACAAAGGGGTCACCAACCAAAGCTGGGCCTTTGATCTATAGTAAGGTCTGCACTGTTAAGGTCCGCCCATGTGACCTTAAAGAAGAGTGACGACCTTAGACGTCCATGAACATTTTATTCCTTGTGGGTGAGAGTCAACCCCATTTGGCTAATTTTTTTCCTTCAATATTAGCCCTTAACCCTTCACCAAGAAAAGTTCTAGATGTATAGTAAGTTTACATCTAGAAGCGTGGTTAATGGAAGCGCTCCAAGAGTGACTCCTAGTCTACACATTGACATATATGACAGATCGAATAACAGTAGCAGTCATTCGTCAAATATAAAGTTGGAGACAGAGATATTTAAATGTACAATTTCTTATAATACACTGAATTAAAGTTAGCACCGGATGGCTATCGCGGCATTACCCGTGGCACCACAGGTAGTTATTACTCTCATTAACTGTTCACTCTGACACTGGAGCATCAATCATTGTACATCATTGTCAGCAGTCATTGTCAGCATCATGGCATTGATGTACACTTACCCACTGGCAGCATATTATCAATACAGGTTGAACAAATATAAACTGATGAAGGTTTGGGAATGACAACATCTCTGGAACGGATTATGTGTTCCTCACACATATAATAACTTAACACAATGGCCTCCACGGGACCAACGTGTAGCCGGCAAGACAAGGCAGGTTTACTGACTCCTCTTCTTACAATATTACTCCCTCTGAAAGCAAATACATTACCGGAATTATTCAGCTGATGCTACTGTTCTTGTGTGATGCTACTGTTCTTGTGTGACGCTGCGGCTGTTCTTGTGTGATGCTGCTGTTCTTGTGTGATGCTGCTGTTCTTGTGTGATGCTCCGTCTGTTCTTGTGTGATGCTCCGGCTGTTCTTGTGTGATGCTGCTGTTCTTGTGTGATGCTGCTGTTCTTGTGTGATGCTCCGTCTGTTCTTGTGTGATGCTCCGGCTGTTCTTGTGTGATGCTCCGGCTGTTCTTGTGTGATGCTCCTGTTCGTGTGTGATGCTCCTGTTCTTGTGTGATGCTCCGGCTGTTCTTGTGTGATGCTCCTGTTCGTGTGTGATGCTCCTGTTCTTGTGTGATGCTCCGGCTGTTCTTGTGTGATGCTCCGGCTGTTCTTGTGTGATGCTCCGGCTGTTCTTGTGTGATGCTCCGTCTGTTCTTGTGTAATGCTCCGTCTGTTCTTGTGTGATGCTCCGTCTGTTCTTGTGTGATGCTTCGTCTGTTCTTGTGTGATGCTCCGTCTGTTCTTGTGTGATGCTCCGGCTGTTCTTGTGTGATGCTCCGGCTGTTCTTGTGTGATGCTCCGGCTGTTCTTGTGTGATGCTGCTGTTCTTGTGTGATGCTGCTGTTCTTGTGTGATGCTCCGTCTGTTCTTGTGTGATGCTCCGGCTGTTCTTGTGTGATGCTCCGGCTGTTCTTGTGTGATGCTCCTGTTCGTGTGTGATGCTCCTGTTCTTGTGTGATGCTCCGGCTGTTCTTGTGTGATGCTCCTGTTCGTGTGTGATGCTCCTGTTCTTGTGTGATGCTCCGGCTGTTCTTGTGTGATGCTCCGGCTGTTCTTGTGTGATGCTCCGGCTGTTCTTGTGTGATGCTCCGTCTGTTCTTGTGTAATGCTCCGTCTGTTCTTGTGTGATGCTCCGTCTGTTCTTGTGTGATGCTTCGTCTGTTCTTGTGTGATGCTCCGTCTGTTCTTGTGTGATGCTCCGGCTGTTCTTGTGTGATGCTCCGGCTGTTCTTGTGTGATGCTCCGTCTGTTCTTGTGTGATGCTCCGTCTGTTCTTGTGTGATGCTGCTGTTCTTGTGTGACGCTCCGTCTGTTCTTGTGTGATGCTCCGTCTGTTCTTGAGTGATGCTGCTGTTCTTGTGTGATGCTCCGTCTGTTCTTGTGTGACGCTCCGTCTGTTCTTGTGTGACGCTCCGTCTGTTCTTGTGTGACGCTCCGTCTGTTCTTGTGTGATGCTCCGTCTGTTCTTGTGTGACGCTCCGTCTGTTCTTGTGTGACGCTCCGTCTGTTCTTGTGTGACGCTCTGTCTGTTCTTGTGTGACGCTCCGTCTGTTCTTGTGTGACGCTCCTGTTCTTGTGTGACGCTCTTGTTCTTGTGTGACGCTCCGTCTGTTCTTGTGTGATGCTCCGGCTGTTCTTGTGTGACGCTCCGTCTGTTCTTCTCTGGTGTTCCTGAGGCTGTTGTTCTCATGTGCTACTGCTACTTTCATCACCCGTGATTCTCCCGGTAATGTCCCTAAGACATAGTTGGTCACGTCCTGCGCTGATTTTCGCGCTCTCTTATCTCCTTGAACGTTGGTTTTAATGTTGCCTATTCCGTGGTTGTGTTTTCCTAAGTGCGAAATTGCATTGTTTTAATCTCATATACATGAGGCGGAGTAGAGCTGACGTAACCAGTATAAGCGAGGCGCTCTTGGTTACAAGCGAGGCGCTCTCGTGGGTTACAAGGGAGGCGCTCTCGTGGGTTACAAACGAGGCGCTCTCGTGGGTACAAGCGAGGCGCTCTCGTGGGTTACAAGGGAGGCGCTCTCGTGGGTTACAAACGAGGCGCTCTCGTGGGTACAAGCGAGGCGCTCTCCTGGGTTACAAGGGAGGCGCTCTCGTGGGTTACAAGGGAGGCGCTCATGTGGGTTACAAGCGAGGCGCTCTCGTGGGGTACAAGGGAGGCGCTCATGTGGGTTACAAACGAGGCGCTCTTGTGGGTTACAAGCGAGGCGCTCTCGTGGGGTACAAGGACGCCGGCAATACTTTTACAGTAAGTGCAGTACCACACAAGGTGGACTGACTGCTATAGGGAGATGCACTTCCTCATTATTACTGTGGCCAACACCAGACAATGACGGTGATTACACAGTAACGTCTTGACGGTTATTAACAGACTAACAAAGGCTGGGAAACAAAGACAGGTCGCGCAAGTACAGGAACAATTACTATGGCTGGCTGGCTGGTGGTCTCCACTACTCCTCCCTCCGTGGCTATATTTACTGTTTGTGTCTAAAGAAGCTAGGGGCTCGCCATAGCCCGTGCTATTTGCCCCGCTCCTGTGCCAGGTAAGTCCACTACGGGCTCGCCATAGCCCGTGCTATTTGCCCCGCTCCTGTGCCAGGTAAGTCCACTACGGGCTCACCATAGCCCGTGCTATTTGCCCCGCTCCGTGGCCAGTTAGTCACTACGGGCTCACCATACCCCGTGCAACTTGGAACTTTTTGTTACTAGTTGTGAATCTTAAACGACAACAATATCCTGTGTCAGGTAAGTTACGGGCTCACCATAGCCCGTGCTACTTGGAACTTGTTCCGAGTAGGTGAATCTTTAACATCAACAACAACTGCAGAATCGAGCTATTTAGCTCTTGGACCCCGCCTTTCTAGCCAATCTATTTTTCCTCTATTATGTCTACTACATATATTTCTCTAAAATACACACACACACACACACACACACACATACACACACACACATCCCCAGGAAGAACTACACATAAGGGGCATAACTAGCAAACCCCTCACAGTGTTCAAGAGAGAACTGGATAAGCACCTCCAAAGGATACCTGATCAACCAGGCTGTGACTCATACGTCAGGCTGCGAACAGCCGCGTCTAACAGCCTGGTTGATCAGTCCAGCAACCAGGAGGCCTGGTCGACGACCGGGCCGCGGGGACACTAAGCCCCGGAAGCACCTCAAGGTAGCCTCAAGGTAGGTAGGTAGGAAGCAATTCGTAGAGCTGTCTAACTCCCAGGCACCTATTTATCGCTAGGTGAACAGGTGCATCAGGATGAAAGAAACTTTGCCCATTTGTTTCCGCCACAGCCGGGGCTCGAACCCGGACCATTCGGACTACGACTCCCGAACGCTATCCACTCAGCCGTGAGGTGTACTCACCTAGTTGTGCTTGCGGGGGTTGACCTCTTGCTCTTTGGTCCCGCCTCTCAACTGTCAATCAACTGGTGTACAGGTTCCTGAGCCTACTGGGCTCTATCATATCTCCCTTTGAAACTGTGTATGGTGTCTGCCTCCACCACATCACTTCCTAAAGCATTTCATTTGTCAACTACTATGACACTAAAAAAAAAAAATTATAATGTCTCTATGGCTCATTTGGGCACTCAGTTTCCACCTGTGTCCCCTAGTGCGTGTGCCCTTTGTGTTAAATAGTCTGTCTTTATCTACCCTATCAATTCCATTGAGAATCTTGTATGTGGTGATTATGTCCCCTCTAACTCTTCTGTCTTCCAGCAACGTGAGATTTAATTCCCGTAGTCTCTCCTCGTAGCTCATACCCCTCAGCTCGGGTACTAGTCTGGTGGCAAACCTTTGAACCTTTTCCAGTTTAGTCTTATGCTTGACTAGATATGGACTCCATGCTGGAGCTGCTGTGTGCAGGTGTGTAGGGGTGTGTGCAGGTGTGTAGGGGTGTTGGTGATCTTCACTGCATGAGGGTATCTGGACATTGGTTTACATTGGGACACTGTGCACTGGTGCGGCCTGGACGAGGACCGGGCCGCGGGGACGCTAAGCCCCGAAATCATCTCAAGATAAGAGATACACAAAGGTGAAGTTGCCGCCGTGGAGGCCACTCGCCACCTAGAGAGTGAGGGTGTCAGGGGCGGCCCGTTCCTCCCTCCAAGTTGTTATATTGCACAAAGACGTAATGTTTCTATGATATAATATTGAGGCTGTAAGATGGGATCGAACACGGTAGGAGTGCGTGGCCCTGGGGAGTCCACGGATGCGATTTCGATCCCATTGTAATGCCTTGACATTTTATCGTCATTATAATTATTTTGTTGAGTTCTCTAGATTTGGTTCTAAATGGATGATTATCTAAATGGATAGATGGTTCGAAATGGGGATTTAATTGGTAATTGGTACCAATTACTTACATTTACAATTACCAATTACCAGTAATTGATTACCAATTGGTAATTGGTAATCACTGGTAATTGTAGTGAAGGAAATGAGGATATGTGATGTACCTGGAGCTTTATAATGACTTCATCTAGTCTCGCGTTCTTGAAGACGACTTCATAATACACCCGAATGCAGGCGAGGAGGCACAATAACGTGGCTGAAGTATGTTGACCAGACCACACACTAGAAAGTGAAGGGACGACGACGTTTCGGTCCGTCCTGGACCATTCCCAAGTCGATTAAATGGACTACTGGACCATTTTAAGAATGGTCCAGGACGGACCGAAACGTCGTCGTCCCTTCACTCTCTAGTGTGTGGTCTAGTCAACATACACCCAAACTTTGCCAGTGCTGACAAGTGATCACGTGACCCTGTGTCACTAACCATCCTGCAAGATTCTTTAGTTAGATATATCGATAGTTTGGGTAAATATAAATAGAAGCTCGTATGGGTTAATTAGTCCTCAGCAGCGTTCGTTAATCTTAAGTTCCTAAAGTGGAGTAAATATTTGTAATCTTATAAATGTCAGGGAAAACAGCCTTGAGAAGTAATACCTGGAAAATATTAGAGGGGAGGGATTAGAAGGAATATTGCAAACCTACACAAGGAAATACCATCACATGAGACCAGGAGGCATGGCAGGATGTGCAAAAGAACCCCGTTGAAAACCAGAGGTGCAACAGGTACTCTGAGAGAGAACTCTATCAACATCAGAGGCCCGAGACTGTTCAACATGCTTCCGCTACACATAAGGGGCCTAACTGGCCGACCCCTCACAGTGTTCAAGAGAGAACTTGATAAACACCTCCAAAGGATACCTGATCAACCAGGCTGTGAATTACACGTGAGGCTGCGATCAGCTGCACCCAGCAGCCTGGTTGACCGGACCACCAACCAGGAGCTATAGACCTGGTCAGCGACCGGGCCGTAGGGACGTTGATCCTGGGAACCAACGCAAGGTAACCACAAGGTAAAGGGGCAGACGGATGTCTACCCTTACCCTTCTTCCCATCCCCATTTCCGACCCACGTTTAAACAATTAATTAATTTGTCCATTCCCTAGCAAGACGTAGAGCTGTGACGCGGCCGTGGAGGATGTAACATGCAGAGGGGAAGGGAGAGGGGAAGGGAGAGGGGAAGGGAGAGGGGGAAGGGAGAGGGGGAAGGGAGAGGGATTACGTTGGACATGTGTAAGTGGTGCGTGGGAGGGATGGTGTGGGAGAGGGGAACTGGGGAGGGCTTCACTCTGAGAGGTCAGTGATATTTCGGGCGGGTTTGTGTGTGTGTGTGTGTGTGTGTGTGTGTGTGTGTGTGTGTGTGTGTGTGTGTGTGTGTGTGTGTGAGAGTGAGGCACAGTGTGTGTATTGTTATATTTTAACAGTAAGCTCATGGCTGGTGTAAATGTTAGGGTGCTGAATGTATAGTGCAGAATTGCTGTGGTGTGGTGTGGTGTGCGTGTGTGTGTGTGTGTTTACTAGTTGTGTTTTTGCGGGGGTTGAGCTTTGCTCTTTCGGCCCGCCTCTCAACTGTCAATCAACTGTTTACTAACTACTTTTTTTTTTTTTTTTTTTTTTTTTTCCACACCACATACACACACACACACACACCCACCCCAGGAAGCAGCCCGTGACAGCTGACTAACTCCCAGGTACCTACTTACTGCTAGGTAACAGGGGCACTTAGGGTGAAAGAAACTTTGCCCATTTGTTTCTGCCTCGTGCGGGAATCGAACCCGCGCCACAGAATTACGAGTCCTGCGCGCTATCCACCAGGCTACGAGGCCCCCTGTGTGTGTGTGTGTGTGTGTGTGTGTGTGTGTGCGCGCTTATCTATTTGCGCTTGAGCTTCAGCTCCTGGGGTCCTATATTCCATCCGCCAGAGTGCTGTTGTACTTGTTCCCGCTAATCCTTCGGGATGGAGATATCTATTTTTGAATCAGGGTATTGAGACTCACTCGAGCAGTTCACCGCCAGGTCCTCTCCAGCTCCTCACTTCACTCACACTAAAGTTCTTTATAATATTCACGAGACTCGAGGTTATCTTGAGATGAGATGCACAATCAACTATCTTGAGGATATCAACTATCTTGAGACTCACCTGGGGAGAAAATCCCCCGCTGGATCAGAGCGGGGATTGAACCAGCATCTTGGTGAACCCCAGATTGTGCCAGTTGCCTGATTTTCTTGTGCATTTGAAGTGAGCGAAAACACTCAATACCCAGAGTGCGTGCAGAGTAATGGTAAGAATTGCTTGTCGCGTCAGACATTCTCCCAAGATGCTGGTCTCCTGGGGATGTGTATGATCAGGGGGATTGTGATGGACGTGTGGGCGTGCGGGGTGCTGCAAGTAACAGTCTAAGCTATCAAGTTACCGCCAATCATGGGGAGTAGAAGAACCATTCGAAGCCCACTACAGGTAAACAGGCCGTGCAATGAATCAGCCTTGGGCTTTCTACTCCTTCTCTCCACAGGAATTTCGGACTACGCATACACTTGTAGTGCAGTATAACGGTGGCGGGTACCTTGAGGTTACCTTGAGCTAATTTCGGGGCTCAGCGACCCCGCGGCCCGGTCGTCGACCAGGCCTCCTAGTTGCTGAACTGGTCAACCAGGCTGTTGGACGCTGAGCAGTGGTGGCAGGTAAAGCAGTAGGGGCAGGTTGAGCAGAACCTGGCGGACTCCTCCTTGTTGTTTTAGATTCAGCTACTTAGAACAAAAGTTCCAAAGTAGCACGGGCTATGGTGAGCCCGTAGTGGACTTACCAGGCACAGGAGCGGGGCTGTAACTCGTCTCTCTCTCCTCGGCGGACTCCTCTTCGCCAGGCTGAAATAAGAGTATTGACAACGTTGCTCTACCCGTGAGGTCACTCTCAAGACAGAAAGGCACACCCGACCTGCCACCTACACCAGCAACAGATGGCGTTGTGAAGGTGGGCAGAGGTCGGGAAGGTCAAGAGTTATGTATGCCACAATTTACATATTTGATTTAGTTTAGCGACTAGTGTTGCTGTACTGAATTTTCCTTGATTGTTCTCGATAGTGTTGATGTGTGTGTGGTGGCAGCGGTATGTGTACAATCTCCTATGTTGTTGACGTTTTCCGATGATGTGGTGCAGGTGTTATTAGGAGTTGGTTGTTCAGGTCTGTAGTTTATACTCATTGTAATATCCACGATCCTCACTGTGTTGTGGGGTAGTGAACATGAGCAGCATCCTCACTGTCCTGTGTGGCAGTGAATATGAGCAGCATCCTCACTGTCCTGTGGGGGAGTGAATATGAGCAGCATCTTCACTGTCCTGTGGGGGAGTGAATATGAGCAGCATCTTCACTGTCCTGTGGGGGAGTGAATATTACCAGCATCTTCACTGTCCTGTGGGGGAGTGAATATGAGCAGCATCTTCACTGTCCTGTGGGGGAGTGAACATGAGCAGCATCTTCACTGTCCTGTGGGGGAGTGAATATGAGCAATAAAACCACAACAAATGAACCAGATTAGGCGAAAATGTATATAAATTGTATCAGAAATATGTTATAAAGTTGATACTGCGACGAAAACGAAAACTTTGTGCCAATTACCACAGGTTGTTGTTGTTGTTTAAGATTCGCTACTTGGAACAAAAAGTTCCAAGTAGCACGGGCTATGGCGAGCCCGTATTACCACAGGGCCGCGAGGACGCTGGTCCTGGGAACCAACACAAAATAACCACCACCCACTCAAGGCGTTATGTAAACCCTTGGCCGGGTTAGTCAGTACTAAGCAACCTGATCTGGGAATAATGATGTCTCACCACCTAATGTTTAGGGAGCATAACCAAGCAAATATAGCGTCAGCTGGAAAAATGATAGGATGGATAACGAGAACCTTCAACTCCGGGGATCCTCTCGCACTGATCATACTGTTCTAATCACTGGTGGTACTGTTCTGTCTTGAGTACTGCTCAGTACTCACTTTCCCCTCCAGAGCAGGAGAGATTGCCGAGATAGCGTGAACACAGAGAACATACGGCACGATAACGCATTTAAATTATTGGGATCGCCTCCAAGCTCTCAAAATGTATTCTCTGGAAAGGAGACGAGAGAGGTATCACATAGTATATACATGGAGAATACTGAAGGGCCAGGTCCTAAATTCGCATAGTAAAATAACAACATACTGGAGTGCACAATATGGAAGGAAATGCAGAATGGAGGCAGTGAAGAGCAGGGGTGCCATAGGCACAATCAGAGAACACTGCGTGAAGATCAGAGTTTCACGGTTGTTCAGTATCCTCCCAGCAAATATAAGAAATATTGCCGGAACAAAAATTTAAGTGTTTCAAGAAAAAATGGACAGTTTTCTACAAGAAATGCCGGACCAGCCAGGTTGTAGTGGATATGCGGGCCTGCGGGCCACCCCAAGCAACAGCTTGTTGGATCAAAAGTCAAGCCTGGTCCCGGGCTGGGCTTGGGGAGTAGAAGAACCTTCCCCCCCCCCCTCCCCCAGAACCCGCTCCAGGTGTACTAAAGCCAGGTATCTGTATTGTCTTGAGTGCAGATGTTACAGTGAAGATGTTAGCTGTCTGTGCGGGAGAAACACCTGTCCAAGTTCTTGGTAGTAGTTGGTGCTGTTGATGGACATGTGAGCCTCTGGACGGCATACACGAATAGATTCGTCGATCACACAAGTATCAGGGATATAGAAAAACCTCTCGAAATCGACTATAGTTAAACTCCAACTGATAACTATGCTTCGTTTCGTCCAATTTACCGTTGGAAAAGGGAACGCGGTCGTTTGAGATTAATCATATTTCACTATTAAGTCTGTCTAGAAAGGAGTGAAGTCATTTTCTATTTATTATGTGAACTATATAATGGGTTCCACCTAATTGAATCTGGTCAATTATATTATCCAGGTGGAAGTGTTGATAATTAAGACATCATCTACTGGAGAAGCCATTTTACATTGCCGGTGAATGGCCCTGCTTCAAGTGATTCCATGAATACATTGGAAAGCACAGTACTAATGGCATACTCCATTGTCATGCCGATTTGTTGACGCTGGAATTGAGAACCAACTCAATTGTAATATATTCATTGGTCGGCTACGTTGATACACTCGTGGCAGTTTGGAGGACAGTGCAATAGTTTAATTTTCAGGCGTCTAATACCTCTGTCAGCGAGGGCTTTAGTAATCATCGAAGAATTAAATCACCTTCTACACCTCATTAATCCTATGTGTAGTAAATCACCTGTCTAAGGATGCACATAACTATTAGAGTCTAATAGTTTGGACAAAGATGTATTCTAAAATGCCAGTAAATCTATGAGGAGCACAGCAACCATGGAGCCGAGTCTTAGTAATTTAAGACTGCGTGTGAGATATAGAAATTCTTTGCCAATGTCATAGCAATTCTGTATTTTCCTACTTTTCCTAAAAAGAAATCTCTATCAGAAATGTCTATTCCATACAAAATCATTTACAATACTAGAGATTTTAGCCAAATTTAGTAAGAGATTTAGTCAAGATTTTAACCTAGGTTTACCTTCTTGATGGTAACCTCTCCCCCCACCGCCCACAGTGTGGGTGTCGGGTCCATAATAGGCACGTGACACTTATTTCCAACTGGCTGACCACAGTTGGGGTCCAGTACCCTTAACCCCCTTGTTTGATACGTGAAACCAATCTACTACTCGCTCACAACATGTGTTTGCGGCTCTTGATCAATGTATTAAACTAAACTATCTCTCCCTCTCCTCTACCCATGGTGTCTAGCATATTATTGTTGTATGACTGTGTGTATGTGTATGAATGTGTGCATGTGTATGACTGTGTTTCCCACTGGCCATGATAACATCATTGCTCCGGTTATCTGTAGCGGTGACTGGTATTCTGATCTTTGGCAAGTTCAAGCAGTGACTGACAACCTTCACGTATCGTGTGATTGCTTTTGGAACTGCTTGTTATTAAGTTTTCTTAAGCAATTTCTCAGTTGTTGGAATTTGCGTTTTTTTCCGTTACCGTTTCCAGTTCTATCATTCCTTGTCGCTTTCTTGTTATCTTTATCAATTAACTTTCTGATTTGTGTTCTTCTCTATATTATTTATTTATTCTCTTCTCTATTCTCTTCTCTATTATTTATTCTCTTCTCTATTCTCTTCTCTATTATTTATTCTCTTCTTATTCTCTTCTCTTCTCTTATTTATTTATTCTCTTCTCTTCTCTATTTATTTATTCTCTTCTCTTCTCTTCTCTTCTCTTTATTCTCTTCTCTATATTATTATTTATTTATTCTTCTCTATAGTATTTGTTTTTTGTTTTTAGTTTATTTTCTACGACACGGAAGTGATGAGTTACAATGCTAATCAATATATATATATATATATATATATATATATATATATATATATATATATATATATATATATATATATATATATATATATATATATATATATATTAGTCGTCTGTCCTCCATGGACAGTGTTAGAGATATATTAAACAACATACAGTGTAGCGAGGTACTGAGCACCCAACCACAGATGATTGAACTTCTTTTGTAATAACATATTACAGTGTTAACCAACATATTCAGATTTCTGTTTGACCTGCAAAGACAAGACAACCCCCGTTCACTTGAGGCAGTTAAGCAAGTCCCAGCTGTGTCTGGGTACAAGTGACAGGATGAACAACCCAGCGGGTTTTCTTCCTATTGGGGAGTGTTGTACATGCTGCTATGGCGGTGTGTCCACTCACAAGATGAGTGGCGCTGCCCAATAAACTCGCCCCTCGGGGCAAAATTTAAAAATTTAATTTAAGACCCCCCCCCCATTGAGAGCTGTTTCACTGCATATAATGTAGCGGGGGATTGAGCACTGAACCGCAGAAGGTGACCAGAGTGTTCCAGTGCTGTGTGGTCTAATTATTTCCGAGCCTTTCTCCACAGTTCAGGTCTCAGTTCCAGAACAAGACCTGTTGAATGTCTCCGGGGTTTCTTTATCCTCTGGTTTTGCTGTATTTTCTTAGGAGTAGGTAGGGTCTGTGTTGTGACTTGTGTGCTCACGCCGGTGGACTAACTTATGTGTGTGTTTGTGAGGTTGAGCTTCAGCTCTCGAGCCTCCTCTTCCACCCTTCAGTTGACAGGTATTAAAGTTTCCAAGCATGTCATTGTTCTTTAATATTATGACGTGTTTGTGCTTCTATACTGTGTGTGTGTGTGTACGTACGTGTATATGCGCATGTGTGTACGTGTATGTACACGCACCTGTGTGTATGTGTATGTGTGTGTGGCTTTGACTAATATGGTTGTGGAGCTTAAACTCATAAGGTGCGTGACAAAGTTGTGGAGGTAGAGGTGCTGGCGCCGCGCCCCCCCCCCCCCCCACCACACACACACGCGGCCCCTCACGCCGTGCACACTAAAACAGTATTGACAGAAAAGTGTTATAAACCTGTCATTGGCCAAGGTTGTAGTGCGCGACCAAGCGAGCGAGTGAATTAGCGAGCAAATGGGGCAGTTCGCGAGCGAGCAAATGAGCAAGTTAATGAGCGAGCGAGGAAGCAAGCTACAGGGGAGGGGAAGAGGTAGTGCTCAAGAGAGCGAAATCGTGGGCTCTTTTGGCAACAATGTTGATGGCCAGCCTTATGAGAGCCCCAGCTGTGGTCCACAGCTGGAACTGGCACACCCACCAGCTGTCCACCAACTAGCTGCCCGCCACCCTATGGACTCTCCACCCCCAGTAAGGAGCACCCTGCAATGTTTCTGGTCCATCGTGATTGGTGAAGTCATAATGGAGGAGGAGCAGGAGGAATGCAAGGGAGGCTAGAAGCAGGTGTGAGAGGCAATTAGCGATTAAACAAACGCTGCCAGGAATACAAAATACACGAATAAGGCCGAAATCAAATAACCATTTGTGTGTACCGTAGACGGAGGGGTGTAGACGGAGGGGTGTAGACGGAGGGGTGTAGACAGAGGGGTGTAGACGGAGGGGTGTAGACGGAGGGGTGTAGACAGAGGGGTGTAGACAGAGGGGTGTAGACGGAGGGGTGTAGACGGAGGGGTGTAGACAGAGGGGTGTAGACAGAGGGGTGTAGACGGAGGGGTGTAGACGGAGGGGTGTAGACAGAGGGGTGTAGACAGAGGGGTGTAGACAGAGGGGTGTAGACGGAGGGGTGTAGACAGAGGGGTGTAGACAGAGGGGTGTAGACAGAGGGGTGTAGACAGAGGGGGTGTAGACAGAAGGGGTGTAGACGGAGGGTGTAGAAAGTGTTAAATCAGAAATAGATGTTCTCGATTAGTTTCTGCCATTGGCTTTTCAGTGAGCCGATGACTTGAGCATTATCTGTGAGTTGGTATCTCGTCTTTCCTAGCTGGTCATGCCTTGACCCCGCTAGTCTACCTGACTGGTCGGTGGTGTACCTGGCTGGTCGTTGGTGTACCTGGCTGGTCGTTGGTGTACCTGGCTGGTCGTTGGTGTACCTGGCTGGTCGTTGGTGTACCTGGCTGGTCGTTGGTGTGCCTGGCTGGTCGTTGGTGTACCTGACTGGTCGTTGGTGTACCTGGCTGGTCGTTGGTGTACCTGGCTGGTCGTTGGTGTACCTGGCTGGTCGTTGGTGTACCTGACTGGTCGGTGGTGCACCTGGCTAGTCGGTGGTGTACACAGCGGGTCGTGGAGTAAGGATTGTGTGCACATGCGTGCAGAACGGAAATGCCATGCATTGGCGGCTGCTTGCAGGGAACACCTGGCCTCACCGGAGCATATTTCTAACATAACTTAAATGCGCAGTGTTGTTTGCTTGGACCAAACTGATGTACAAACTAAAACAAATCGCCCTTGAATGATATCTCACAGCCACCGTCGACGCAGAGGGAATAAACGGCGTGTGTGTGTGAAAGCCACGTAAGTAACACGATTGTTAAGTAACATCCCGTCACACCTACATGTACTTACAAGGGCGGGGGGGGGGGCAGTTTTACAGCTTTGGTCCCGCCTTTCAAGCGACAGTTGTACGGAATACCGGGCGGGACTCACTTAACCGCGCGTACTGCAAGCGGGCGGGTGTACGGTGGAGACGTCACTGACCACATCTCCTGTGCCAGGTGACTACGACGGGCTCACCATAGACCGTGCTGCTGGGAACGTTTTGTTCAGAGTAGCTGAATCTATAACAACAAACAGTAACGTCACTGAGGACAGGTGCGAGGGTAGGGGGGGGGGGGTTCGGAGAGTGTGGCTGCAAGGTAAGGTAACCTCAAGGTAAGGTAACCTCAAGGTAAGGTAACCTCAAGGTAAGGTAACCTCAAGGTAAGGTAACCTCAAGGTAAAGTAACCTCAAGGTAAGATAAACTCAAGGTAAGGTAACCTCAAGGTAAGGTAACCTCAAGGTAAGGCATCGCCGCTGTGACGCCTGACCCCGCGGCCCACGTGTCAACACACTCCTCCTCCACCAGTGTAGTCACCAGCTCCTGCAATTCAGACACACGCACACAATATGAAAGTGTGCTTACACATACATCACAGATACATCACACATTTACACACACACACACACACACACACACACACACAAGAGGCACTGAACTACAGGTCAGTGTCCTGAACCTGTATGCCATGCAAAGTGATGGAGAAGATCGTGAGAAAAAATCTAGTAACACATCTGGAGAGAAGGGACTTCGTGACGAATCGCCAACATGGGTTCAGGGAGGGTAAATCTTGCCTGGCTGGCTTAATAGAATTCTACGATCAGGTGACAAAGATTAAGCAAGAACGAGAAAGCTGGGCAGACTGCATTTTTTTGAACTGTCGGAAAGCCTTTGACACAGTACCGCATAAGAGGCTGGTACATAAGCTGGAGAGAAAGGCAGGAGATACTGGTAAAGTGCTCCAGTGGATAAGGGAATACCTAAGCAATACGAAGCAAAGAGTTACAGTGAGGGGTGAGACCTCAGATTGGCGTGAAGTCACCAGTGGAGTCCCACAGGGCTCTGTACTCGGTCCTATCCTGTTTCTGATATACGTGAACGATCTCCCGGAGGGTATAGACTTATTCCTCTGAATGTTTGCTGACGATGCCAAAATTATGAGAAGGATTAAGACAGAAGAGGACTGCTTGAGGCTTCAAGAAGACCTGGACAAACTAAAGGTGACTAACAAACTCACCTATTTGTGCTTGCGGGGGTTGAGCTTTGGCTCTTTGGTCCCGCCTCTCAACCGTCAATCAACTGGTGTACAGATTCCTGAGCCTATTGGGCTTTATCATATCTACATTTGAAACTGTGTATGGAGTCAGCCTCCACCACATCACTTCCTAGTGCATTCCATTTACTAACAACTCTGACACTGAAAGAATTCTTTCTAATGTCTTTGTGACTCATTTGGGTACTAAGTGTGTGTGTGTGTGTGTGTGTGTGTGTGTGTGTGTGTGTGTGTGTGTGTGTGTGTGTGTGTGTGTGTGTGTGTGTGTGTGTTTGTGAAAAAAAGTTGATCGAGTGACAGTTGAGTGGCGGCCCGAAAAAGGTAGAGCTCAATCCCCGCAAGCACAACTAGGTGAGTACACTCGAAGAGAAGGCAGTATGCAGACCCGGTATGGAATCCCAACCTAAACAATATTTAAACTAAATTAGAGAAAAATATATGCGGCATGACACAGTTCCAGAAAATAAGGAGACTCGACTAAAGTGAACGCCAAAGAAAACTCAACTTCCCGCATATTTAATAAGGAATTGCGATATATTGCGATACCTGATCAACCAGGCTGTGACTCATACGTCAGGCTGCGAGCAGCCGCGTCCAACAGCCTGGTTGATCAGTCCAGCAACCAGGAGGCCTGGTCGACGACCGGGCCGCGAGGACGCTAAGCCCCGGAAGCACCTCAAGGTAGGTCAAGGTAGGAATGACGGTACACGAAAGATGTAACACGAACTTATAAGATATCGAGGAAGAGTAAAGAGAGTGAATAAAGGGACAATATTCAAAATGAGAAATGGAAGAAGTTGAAGACGTACCTGAGCCGGGGATTCATGTCAGTAAGAGTAAGAGCATATTGGGTTCCAAGAAGAGATTGTCTAGGTACTCTCTCAGCAGCTTCAAATGGAAATACGTGGAGGAACATGAGAAATTAAAGATATTGCGTTACCTGGTCAGGAGCCGGTACGCCGGCCTAAGGGAGCAAGTACATATGTGACTCTTAGATAGATTAAGACGACAAAGTAGCATTTTTCACAGCTAGAAAGAGCTATGCGAAGGCTCAAAGATGAAAGCTAAGTACAGACGAGTCACAGAAATGTCACAAAGAACCTTTTTCAGTGTTAGAGCTGTCAGTGCATGCAGTATCATACATGTAGAAGTCGTTGAATCTAACTCAATTCAAAAATCAAATGTAAATATGATCAAAAGGTGAGAAATGAGTCATTGCTTTAATCTAAAAGCGTTGAGAAGGCGGGGCCAGGAGCCTAGCTCGACCATGCAAGCAGATCTAGCTTTACAGGCCCCCTTACTCTCTCCTTTAGGACTCTACAGCCTTACAACATTGGAGAGCACTCAAGTCTCCCTTTACCCCCCACCCCCTGCTCTCCTCGCCCCCCCCCATACCCACACCCCCTCCCCCCCACCCCCGCCCCCCCCCATACCCACACCCCCTCCCCATCACCCCCTCCCCCCCCTCCCCCTAGGCCTAGCATAACCAAGGAGAAACTCCAATGAAACTGGTGAAATACGATCGCTAGTGTGTCATCTCGGCTATAAAACGGACGTAAAAATCAAGTAATAAACGCAGGCGTCGGTACTTGGGGGGAACGAGCCTGAGAACACCGATAAACATGTTGAGGACGTGTTGTGGAAGACTATGAAGCTCTTTATTGTCTTGGTGAGAGCCTCCCCAGAGGGTAATTTGTCTCCTGCTACCGATGAAGGAAAAGATAAAAACGTAAAGCAATAGACACAAACTGATAATAAAGTGAAGGAGAGAGAGAGAGAGACAGACAGACTGACTTCGAGTTAGGGTAAATGCAGTCCTACCCTAACAGAGTAGAGGGAGTGCCTTTAATCAAACTTTTTAATCAACTTTGGGCTTCCAATGGATTCTTAAGTATTAATAAGGTCCTTGAAAATGATAATGAAATGACCTTAGTATCTGGGGCTTTGTTACTCTTCTTTCTGCTATACTTATTCTCTATTCGTTAGCTGAATAAAGTCTTAATTTACGTTCTCTCATTAACTCGCCGTTTTTTTTTCTCTCTCTCTCCTCTTCTCTTGTGTTCTGCATCTTATGGGGTTCTTCGAGTCGCGTTTTTCGTTCAGGTTATGTTGGCGTGGAGAAATGTTTCAGCTGTTTCTGTTCCTCCGTTGTTCTCTGTTTTCTCCTGTTTTAATTTCCCGTTGTTTCGTGTATTTTTGTTTCATTTTTGTTTTCTCTTGCTTTTCTGGTTTGTTTTATTTTGCATTGTTTTAGTCTCTCTCTCTTTCAACCTATTTGATCTGTTCATAATTTTCGTGAATTCCTGTCCCCCATGACTTTACTCCCTCGTCTCGCTTATCTCTTCTTTACTTCTTTCTCCCTCTTTATTTATTTATTTCTACCTTTTTTTCTCCTGCTAGTTCTTTCTTCCTGTTCTTTATTTATTTATTTCTAGCTTTTTTTTAGTTCTTCCTCAATTTCTATCCCTCCGAGTTCATCCACGTTATCTATCTATCTATCTATCTATCTATCTATCTATCTATCTATCTATCTATCTATCTATCTATCTATCTATCTATCTATCTATCTTCCTATGCTGGTCGTGGCATGTAACCATCCCTCGTGCGGTCTCCTCTCTCAGTATTGAAGAGCTGAGGCAGTTCCCCCCCCCCCCCATGTCCTGGATAGATCCCACTCCAGCCCCCTCAACTATCCTAGTTTCTCACCCCCCATCCCCCTCCTTCCTATCCCCCCCCGCCCTCCTTGCCTTCTTGCACCCCTCCCTGCTAGCGCCCCCTCTCCCTTGTTGCCCGCCCACTCCTTCCCTACCACCCCATCCTTTCCCCCTTCTCCCCTTCCCCTTTCTCCCTCTTCTTCCCCGCCACCTTCCCCGCCATCAACACGTCTTCCACTGTTCGCATTAGCTCTTTTTTGTGTTTTGTTTAACTTTGCGTCTTTTCGAGGGAAGTTGTTGAGGCGCGCCAAGACACAGTTCACGGAGCGGTGCTCGAGTGTCTATTCTCCCGTGGAGGTTAGGAAACTCCTTCGACTTTACTGAGAGGGGATGAGAAGAGGCCCTTGGCCGAGGAGGAGGAGGGGGGGGAAGAAGGAGGAGGGGCAGGAGTAGGAGGAGTAGCAGTAGTAAGAGGAGGAAAGGCAAGGCTTTTTTTTTTTTTAGAATTGATGGGGGTCGGAAAAGCCAGTATGATGGACGTGTCGCAGGGAAGGAATTGGGATAAAGGGCGGAAGGGTGTTAAGGGATATGCTAAGCTGGTCGGGGAAGGATAAGATGTTGAGCGGAATTGATGGATACAGATGGAAGGAGAAGGTGAGTAACCGGGAAGATGAATCAACCGGGAAAGCTGGGCAGGCGGGGTTATCTTGAGGTTATCTTGAGATGATTTCGGGGCTTTAGTGTCCCCGCGGCCCGGTCCTCGACCAGGCCTTCACCCCCAGGAAGCAGCCCGTGACAACTAACACCCAGGTACCTATTTACTGCTAGGTAACAGGGGCATAGGGTGAAAGAAACTGTGCCCATTGTTTCTCGCCAGCGCCCGGGATCGAACCCGGGACCACAGGATCACAAGTCCAGTGTGCTGTCCGCTCGGGCGACCGGCTCCCGTCTCCCCGTAATCTCCCCGGGGAGATAAACATACGGAATTAAGAGGAAAGTGTAGAGAATTATGCGGACAAAATGTAGTGAAAACCCCCCAAGAGTCGCGAAAATAAAACACAACCAAAGTTATCATAACAATTAAAATTATGAGTGATGATAATTCGTCACTTAATAAAAACAGTCCCGAGCCACTGGCGACGTCCGCTCTGACCTTAAACCACCCAGGAGACGTGAGAACAAACACCAAGTCATGTACATGTCTTTTTTTCGTCGCCAGAGTAAAGCAGATTTAAATGGTGGCGCCAGGAGCTCAAAGCTCAGCTGAGACAAAGTTGGGCTCCTGAGACAGGCAGTGGTGCAGGAACCGGGCCTCGGGTCTCTATTGATATGTCCTAGTTGCAGTCCCCTCATTTGTGTGGCATTTTGCAGTCCCCTCATCTGTGTGGCATCTTGCAGTCCCCTCATTTGTGTGGCATCTTGCAGTCCCCTCATTTGTGTGGCATCTTGCAGTCCCCTCATCTGTGTGGCATCTTGCAGTCCCCTCATTTGTGTGGCATTTTGCAGTCCCCTCATCTGTGTGGCATCTTGCAGTCCCCTCATTTGTGTGGCATTTTGCAGTCCCCTCATCTGTGTGGCATCTTACAGTCCCCTCATATGTATGGCATCTTACAGTCCCCT
>NC_091178.1:3653629-3749569 GCF_040958095.1 Procambarus clarkii
AGAATAAGCATGGACAAATCACACCTGCCGTGAAGAGAGAGAGAGAGAGAGAGAGAGAGAGACAGAGAGAGACAGAGAGAGAGAGAGAGAGAGAAGGTGCAAGCAAGCGACCTTGAGACAGTCAGGTCGGACCAAACGTGTCTTCTTTGAGTCTGCCCAGATCATTCGCCAGAGATGTCGGACGGACATTGCTTGTGTTTGCGTGGACGGGGGGGGGGGGGGGGGGGGTTCGTGTGTTTGTTTAGGCTCCAAGACCGGCTCTTCCTCCTCACCCCCCCCCCCTCCCTTACCGTACCGCGCGATAGTACTCGTGTCCATAACTAGTGTGTGAGTTGCTGCTCCTAAGATAACAGGTCCACCGACGATCGCTATGGTTGGTTCAGGTGGGGTTTTGATGGGGAGGGGGGGAGGGTAGATGTGCGGGGGAGTGGGGAGGGGTTATGTCGGGTTTTGTGGGGTAAGGTGGGGAAAGGTTGAGTGGGGGGTAGTGAGGGAGTGTGTGGGGTTTTGTAGAGGTATGGTAAGGTGGGAAGGGGTTGAGTGGGGTATAGAGGGTTAAATTGAGGGGAGGATGGGTGGGAAGGGATGAGGCTAACCATAGCCCGTGCTACTTGCCCCGCTCCTGTGCCAGGCAAGTTCACTGCGGGCTCACCATAGCCCGTGCTACTTATGTTCCGAGTAGCTGAATCTAAAACAACAACAACAACAGGGTGGGAAGGGATCTGTGGGATTGGGCGGGGTTTTTAGGAGTACATTAGGGTTAGGAGTGGTGTGGTGGGGTTGAGAGGGGTGTGGTGGGGTTGAGAGGGGTGTGGTGGGGTTGAGAGGGGTGTGGTGGGGTTGAGAGGGGTGTGGTGGGGTTGGGAGGAGTGGAGTTGAGAGATAGCGATTACATTCTCGTGTTGTTTCTCCGTGTAGCTGCTACAGCAGCAGGGAGTTAGGTAGTCCTGTCATGAGTGTCACGTCTGTCCACCTCTGTCATCTCAACAGTCATGTCCTTCCCCCCCCCCCCCAACGACCTACTGTATTGGTGTCTGACGGCAGCGAAGATGGCAGCATCAGTTCCAGTGACAACTGATGCCATCCCCTGTCATCATCACACACGTCACCACTGTCATGTCCACGCATGTCACCACTGTCATCACCACACACGTCACCACTGTCATGTCCACACACGTCACCACTGTCATCTCCACATATATCACCACTGTCATGTCCACATATGTCACCACACACGTCACCACTGTCATGTCCACACACGTCACCACTGTCATCTCCACATATATCACCACTGTCATGTCCACATATGTCACCACACACGTCACCACTGTCATGTCCACGCATGTCACCACTGTCATGTCCACGCATGTCACCACTGTCATCTCCACGCGTCATCACTGTCAGTAACCAGCAGGATATGTTTGAACCAGTTTTCTGTTTCATAAAGTCATCTTATCCCAGTTCTGTTCACGTATACTGCTCCAGGATTTACCCATTAACAGTTAAACACGGAACACAATAGGAGCGTAACTGGACGCTGCAGAAGTATGCAAGTTTTATTATATAGTATACTGAAGTGGTGTGTTTACAGCGACGAGGATAACTGTGTCACCCCTCTTGTGCAGCTGTGTATTTTGCTGTTTTCAGAGGCTGTTCTAACAGGCTGTTCTCAGAGGCTGTTCTCAGAGGCTGTTCTAACAGGCTGTTCCCAGAGGCTGTTCTAACAGGCTGTTCCCAGAGGCTGTTCCCAGAGGCTGTTCCCAGAGGCTGTTCCCAGAGGCTGTTCCCAGAGGCTGTTCCCAGAGGCTGTTCCCAGAGGCTGTTCTCAAAGGCTGTTCTCAGAGACTGTTCCCAGAGACTGTTCCCAGAGGCTTTGCTATAAGACGTCTTGAAGACCAGGGAGATCACCCTTGCTAACTGGAGGCGCCAGGGAATATGTTTGTGCTGCTCATAGCATTGTCTGGCCTCGCGTGCATTGTATCAGCCAGTCGCATTAATCTATCCTGATTACACTAAGGTACACGGCCATGTTAATATTTAGTCATAGATATTGAGGTCGCAGATAATAGAGAACCGTGTGTAGATAAGAGCACCTCCACGAAGGTGAGGGTGTTAGGAACCCTCCTTCTCCCCCCCCCAACCCCACTTGGGTTTGGGTTTGGGGGGGGGATCTCACTCTGTCATGCTCTCTCTTTCACACACGCACGCACACGAACGCAAAAGGAGGAGTGAACCGAGTCTCTGTATTAAATAGCCAGATGTTGTAGAGGCGGGGTTGAGGAGCTGAGTGCACCACCGTCTGTGAATGGGTTGCTTGCAGGATGCCTGCGGTGCTCAGTGTCGTCGTCGCCCCACACCCGGTAACTCTACCGCCGCCTCCCACTCTCATCTTTCACAACCCTTCCCTCTCTCATCAGCTTGTGTGTGTGTGTGTGTGTGTGCTCACCTATTTGTGTCTGCAGGATCGAGCATTGACTCTTGGATCCCGCCTTTCGAGCATCGGTTGTTTACAGCAATGACTCCGGTCCGTTTTCCCTATCATACCTGGTTTTAAAATTATGAATAGAGTTTGCTTCCACAACCTGCTCCTTAAGTGCATTCCATTTTCCCACTACTCTCACGCTAAAAGAAAACTTCCTAACATCTCTGTGACTCATCTGAGTTTCCAGCTTCCATCCATGTCCCCTCGTTCTGTTACTATTCCATGTGAACATTTCGTCTATGTCCACTCTGTCAATTCCCTTGAGTATTTTATACGTTCCTAACATATCCCCCCTCTTTCTTCTCTTTTCTAGTGTCGTAAAGCACAGTTCCTTCAGGCGCTCTTCATACCCCGTCCCTCGTAACGCTGGGACGAGTCTCGTTGCACACTTCTGAACCTTTTCCAGTTTCATTATGTGTTTCTTCAGATGGGGACTCCATGATGAGGCGGCATACTCTAAGACTGGCCTCACGTAGGCAGTGTAAAGCGCCCTAAATGCCTCCTTACTTAAGTTTCTGAATGATGTTCTAACTTTTGCCAGTGTAGAGTACGCTGCTGTCGTTATCCTATTTATATGTGCCTCAGGAGATAGATTAGGTGTTACGTCCACACCCAGGTCTCTTTCGCGCGTCGTCACAGGTAGGCTGTTTCCCTTCATTGTGTACTGTCCCTTTGGTCTCCTATCTCCTAGTCCCATTTCCATAACTTTACATTTGCTCGTGTTGAATTCCAGTAGCCATTTCTCTGACCATCTCAGCAACCTGTTCAGGTCCTCTTGGAGGATCTTGCAATCCTCATCTGTCACAACTCTTCTCATCAACTTTGCATCATCCGCGAACATCGACATGTAGGACTCTACTCCTGTAAACATGTCGTGTGTGTGTGTGTGTGTGTATTGGGGAGACGCACAGCCCCAAGCCCCCCACAACGCTCTAATACATACATACATACATACATACATACATACATACATACATACATACATACATACATACATACATACATACATACATACATATGGCACAGCCAGAGGTTTAGGCCCCGCGCAGGAATATATCTGCAAAAAGAAATAATACATACATATATGCATGTATGTACTCACCTAATTGTGCTTGAGGGGATTGAGATTTGGCTCTTTGGTCCCGCCTCTCAACGGTCAATCTGTGTGTGTGTGTGTACTCACCTAATTGTGTTTGCGGGGGTTGAGCTCTGGCTCTTTGGTCCCGCCTCTCAACTGTCAATCAACAGGTGTACAGGTTCCTGAGCCTATTGGGCTCTATCATATCTACACTTGAAACTGTGTATGGAGTCAAGGCTGTGTGTGTGTGTGTTCGTTCCTTCGTAGGTGCGTGCGTGCGTGCGTGTATCTTGCATCAGAGATTTAGCTTTTGGGTCCCGCCTTATGAAAGTATTTACCCATGTAACGTAGGTGACCTGTACAGGCCTCCTCGCTGAGCGTGTCACGTCTGAAACCCTGGTTACGTCCGTGTGAGTTACCAGGCGTGACGATCGTCACCCGTGTCCTCTCGTTGGGGGTCTCACCTTCGTTACTCTCGCTTTCTCTACCCCCCCCCCCCTGTCCCTGTCCCTCTCTCTCCATCTGTTCCTCCCTCTCTCTCTCTCTCCCCCTGTCCTTCCCCCACCCCTCCCTCTCTCTCTCTCTCTCTCTCTCTCTCTCTCTCTCTCTCTCTCTCTCTCTCTCTCTCTCTCTCTCTCTCTCTCTCTCTCTGCGACTCGTGTTATTCTATATACTGTCAGATCTCCTGCTGTTCTTTTATCTTTTCACGCCTATAATAGGCCAGAGATGACCTTACATTGTTTACAGAGACACAGAGCCGGGCGCACCATGGGTGAAGTATACAAATAGAGATAGTGTATAGCATAGGGGATATAAATAATGTATTTAAATATAGCAACACAATGTAGAATGCGAAACAATCGATATAAATTGGGAATTTAGATTATTAAGAAAGACCTGGATAAATATCGACGCTGACAGACGCAGGCACTGACAGACGGAGGCACTGACAGACGCAGGCACTGACAGACGGAGGCACTGACAGACGCAGGCACTGACAGACCCAGGCACTGATAGACGCAGGCACTGACAGACGCAGGCACTGACAGACGCAGGCACTGACAGACGCAGGCACTGACAGACGGAGGCACTGACAGACGCAGGCACTGACAGACGGAGGCACTGACAGACGCAGGCACTGACAGACGGAGGCACTGACAGACGCAGGCACTGGCAGACGCAGGCACTGACAGACGCAGGCACTGACAGACGCAGGCACTGACAGTGATAGACTCAGGAGGAGCGGCTCTGCGGGGTACAAACACAGCAGAATAAAGCAGTGGAAGCTGGGGTCATAATCCCTTTCACATATCATCAGCTATAATAAGGGGATCTAATACTACCCCCCCCCCCCCCTCTCTCTCTCTCTCTCTCTCTCTCTCTCTCTCTCTCTCTCTCTCTCTCTCTCTCTCTCTCTCTCTCTCTCTCTCTCTCTCTCTCTCTCTCTCTCTCTTTTATTTCTATTCTTCTGGTCTCCTGCCTTTGATTTGTTCTTCCCTCTCACTCTTCTTAATCTATAGTCTTTCTTTTTTCTTTTCCTCCCCACCTATCCTTTATCCTTCAATCTGTCATGTTTTTTGTCCTTTTCCCTCTCTTTTGTAGGCACTATTGTTCTTAATCCTCCCTTACCCCTTGATCCATAACCTCCCTTTGATTCATACCCCCCCTTTATCCATACCCTCCCTTGTTCCATAACCTCCTCATCCATGACCTTCCTAATTCATAACTCCAACTGATCAGTGACCCTCTTTATCCATATCACCCTGAGCCACATTCCTCTCCTCCTGATCTATGTCTCGTTCTGATCCACACCCCCTGAGGTCCATAATCCCTCTTATCCACGCTTCGCTTCTATCACTTTCCCTCCCTATAGCCATACGTTTCCTCTTCCTCTTACTTTTCCTCTTCTCTGTTCCTCTTGAATACTCTCGTCAGGTGGACAGATGAAGTTACTTTGGAAAAGTCAATAGAAAAGGCGGAGAAGGAAACGATGGAAGGGGCAAGGTCAAAGAATAGGAGGAGGGGGGATGTGTGGGAAGGGAGTATATGGGAGGGGGATGTGTGGGAAGGGAGTATATGGGAGGGGGATGTGTGGGAAGGGAATATATGGGAAGGGGGATGTGTGTTGGAGAGAAGTTTACAGTGAGCGTGCGCTAAAAACTGGTCGTAAGCTCCCAGCGGACAGAACTGTTTATGTGAGAGTGCCAGGAATCCTCCCCCATGTTCCCTTGACTTCCACACACCCCCTCCCTTGACTTCCACCCCCCCCCCTACCTTGACTTCCACACACCCCCTCCCTTGACTTCCCCCTCCCTTGACTTCCATCCCTCCCTTCCTCACTTCCATCTTCTTCATCCTCAAGGTGAGGACCATTCCATCTTCCTCCCCCTCTTCCCCACCCCCCACCCCCCACATTCCCTAACTCCCCTTCTCGAACTTTAACCTCCATGTCCCTCCCTATTTCATTCCCCTTGAAATAGTCGCAGGATTGTTTCAAGCTGAGGTTATACATATACCGTATAGGAACGAGTTGGGTTAGTTGTAAATAGGAGCCGCCTTCCATGGGCCCAATATAGGACTTCTGCGGTTCTCTTGTTTTGGTCCCTTTCCACTTTCCTGCATTCCCTTTCCCTTCCTCTCCCATCCCTCCCTTTCCCCTCTAGTCTCCTCCGCCCAACACATTCCCTCCTTACCTACTCCCCCACCATCCCCTTCAACCCTCATCTCTTCATTCATTCCCCTCTCCATCCACTTGAGAGATGTTATCTTGAGATGTTATCTTGAGATGATTTCGGGGCTTTAGTGTCCCCGCGGCCCAGTCCTCGACCAGGCCTCAACCTCCAGGAAGCAGCCCGTGAGAGCTGACTAACACCCAGGTACCTATTTTACTGCTAGGTAACAGGGGCATAGGGTGAAAGAAACTCTGCCTATTGTTTCTCGCCGGCGCCCGGGATCGAACCCAGGACCACAGGATCACAATTCCAGTGTGCTGTCCGCTCGGCCGACCGGCTCCCCCTAAGATGACTACACGTTTGGTGTTTCTTATTATCTCGGTGGTTAACTCATATTTCTAAGTATTGATAACATTAAGGCTAATAATGCTAACATTATTGACAATAAAACCAATGCAATTAGGAGTTGGACAGTTTTGCCTGCAACTGGAGATACTGTTGATAATTACAACATTTCCTGTCAACAAGCATCTAATAATGGTTCTAGTGATTAACGTGTCATATAAGTTTGTTGTGAGATAAGAAGGTGTTATGAGCGGGAAGATTGTGGAGACACTCGACTCCTCTAGGCGTTTATGGGCCACATTCCGTCTCCTCGAGGGCCACCTTCCGTCTCCTCGAGGGTCACCTTCCGTCTCCTCGAGGGTCACCTTCCGTCTCCTCGAGGGTCACCTTCCGTCTCCTCGAGGGTCACCTTCCGTCTCCTCGAGGGTCACCTTACGTCTCCTCGAGGGCCACCTTCCGTCTCCTCGAGGGGCCACCTTCCGTCTCCTCGAGGTTCACCTTCCGTCTCCTCGAGGGTCACCTTACGTCTCCTCGAGGGCCACCTTCCGTCTCCTCGAGGGGCCACCGTCCGTCTCCTCGAGGTTCACCTTCCGTCTCCTCGAGGGTCAACTTCCGTCTCCTCGAGGGTCACCTTTCGTCTCCTCGAGGGTCACCTTCCGTCTCCTCGAGGGTCACCTTTCGTCTCCTCGAGGGTCACCTTTCGTCTCCTCGAGAGCCACCTTACGTCTCCTCGAGGGCCACCTTCCGTCTCCTCGAGGGGCCACCTTCCGTCTCCTCGAGGTTCACCTTCCGTCTCCTCGAGGGGCCACCTTCCGTCTCGAGGGTCACCTTCCGTCTCCTCGAGGGGCCACCTTCCGTCTCCTCGAGGGTCACCTTCCGTCTCCTCGAGGGTCACCTTCCGTCTCCTCGAGGGGCCACCTTCCGTCTCCTCGAGGGGCCACCGTCCATCTCCTCGAGGGTCACCTTCCGTCTCCTCGAGGTTCACCTTCCGTCTCCTCGAGGAGCCACCTTCCGTCTCCTCGAGGGCCACCTTACGTCTCCTCGAGGGGCCACCTTACGTCTCCTCGAGGGCCACGTTCCGTCTCCTCGAGGGTCACCTTCCGTCTCCTCGAGGGCCACCGTCCGTCTCTTCGAGGGGCCACCTTCCGTCTCCTCGAGGGCTTCCTTCCGTCTCCTCGAGGACCACCTTCCGTCTCCTCGAGGGCTTCCTTCCGTCTCCTCGAGGTTTACCTTCCGTCTCCTCGAGGGGCCACCTTCCGTCTCCTCGAGGGGCCACCTTCCGTCTCCTCGAGGGGCCACCTTTTCTTCTCGAGGACCACCGTTCGTCACCTAGAAGGGTACCTCACGTCTCTCTGAGGAGCACCTTCCTTCTTGACGGCCATCTATCCTCTTGAGGGCCATCTTCCGCCTCCTGGAGGGCAACAGTTGGTCTCCCTTGAGGGAGTACAGGTAGACGAGGAAGGGTTGCATCAGGTTCTCACACATTCCCCCTTTCAAATTTATAAATTATTATAACTAAGCTAACTCCTTAACCCCATTGATCCAGTCACCATAACAACCCATGGACCCAGTTACCACAACAATCCATGGACCCAGTCACCACAACCCATGGACCCAGTTACCACGACAACCCATGGACCCAGTTACCACGACAACCCATGGACCCAGTCACCACAACCCATGGACCCAGTTACCACAACAACCCATGGATCCAGTTACCACAACAACCCATGGACCCAGTCACCACAACCCATGGACCCAGTTACCACGACAACCCATGGACCCAGTCACCACAACCCATGGACCCAGTCACCACAACAACAACCCATGGGCCCAGTCACCATAACCCATGGACCCAGTCACCACAACCCATGGACCCAGTTACCACGACAACCCATGGACCCAGTCACCATAACTCCACTAACATATCTTCGGGCTTTTTGCCAAGCCAAAACAATAGGGCCTGGGCTCATTTATCATAGACTATTCTTCTAGCGGCTATTATATACAGCTACATCTTTATTTGCCTTTTTCCCTCCCTAATTTATCATGCTCTGTTCGTGCCATCATTTATCCGATCTGTCGCTAGCATTGCTTGGCGCTGCGCTAGCCAGAGCGGGCTTGGGAGATTCTCAGTGATCCCGTGGAATCCACAGGAGGCTTCAGTTGTGGTTCGTGCTCTATAGGCTTCAACAGAGCCACTGAAATACTCAAGTAGACTCACCAAGACCAAGAAAGTCCCATAAATACTCGTGAATGCCCAAAAGTCTCAGCCTGCTTTAGGAATTCAGAGCATAAGCTCCGGAGCTTGAAGAAGGCAGATTGGGCAGTTAGTGAGGAAGGGGCCACTCCTGAAGCAGGCAGGAGTTTCCGTCTCACTGCTCCTTAACTGATCCGCTCTCAACGCCGCCTGGATAAGCCCCCCCCCCCCCCCCCGACTCTTCTCTATAGCCTTATACACCGCCTCTGGCCAAGGAAATTGTTCTCCTATCATCAATCTCCACCGCTGTATCTCCTTTATCTCTGCGTTAAGCCCGATGCTATATATAAATTGTTGTTATATCTCCCTGAACCCGTGACTTGCAGTCTTTATGGCCTCGTCCCGTCTCTCCTCCACGCCAGCCATAACACCTCACGTGCTTCCCTAACCATTATATGTATGCATTATGTATGTATAATGTATATTATATATATGCAACAACGATCACAAAAACACTGATCCAAGTATGCAAGAAACTCACATTTGTAAAATTTGAGAATGCTGAACCCGTTTTCGGCTCCATTGGCCTTCATCAGAGGAAGATATAGAGTGATTCTCACTCTTTATCTTGCTCTGGTGAAGGCGAATTGAACCGAAAACGCGTTCAGTATTCCCTAATTTTTAAAATGTCGGTTTTCTGCCTATACATAAAGTATATGTATGTATATATTATATACCCGGATAATGTTTACTTAATAGTAAAGATCACCTAATATTCAGCTGAAGACTTGCCGGAAGACACTAAACCTGGCTAAAGGTCACTTCCTGCTAAACTACATTCTTAAACATGGTATCAATACTAATTATATTTTATGTACAGAAAATACTTTGGGTATGATTACAGCATAATTTGTGTGTATAGGGATTTGTATTTTTTTTACAGCTATAATACAAGACTTCTAAGACTCCTGCTAAACCCAGTCTTAACACAGCCCCCACTAGACGTGGTCTTAACACAGCCCCCACTAGACGTGGTCTTAACACAGCCCCCACTAGACGTGGTCTTAACACAGCTCCCACTAGACGTGGTCTTAACACAGCCCCCACTAGACGTGGTCTTAACACAGCCCCCACTAGACGTGGTCTTAACACAGCCCCCACTAGACGTGGTCTTAACACAGCCCCCACTAGACGTGGTCTTAACACAGCCCCCACTAGACGTGGTCTTAACACAGCCCCCACTAGACGTGGTCTTAACACAGCCCCCACTAGACGTAGTCTTAACACAGCCCACACTAGACGTGGTCTTAACACAGCTCCCACTAGACGTGGTCTTAACACAGCCCCCACTAGACGTGGTCTTAACACAGCCCCCACTAGACGTGGTCTTAACACAGCCCCCACTAGACGTGGTCTTAACACAGCCCCCACTAGACGTAGTCTTAACACAGCCCCCACTAGACGTGGTCTTAACACAGCCCCCACTAGACGTGGTCTTAACACAGCTCCCACTAGACGTGGTCTTAACACAGCTCCCACTAGACGTGGTCTTAACACAGCTCCCACTAGACGTGGTCTTAACACAGCCCCCACTAGACGTGGTCTTAACACAGCTCCCACTAGACGTGGTCTTAACACAGCCCCCACTAGACGTGGTCTTAACACAGCTCCCACTAGACGTGGTCTTAACACAGCCCCCACTAGACGTGGTCTTAACACAGCTCCCACTAGACGTGGTCTTAACACAGCCCCCACTAGACGTGGTCTTAACACAGCCCACACTAGACGTGGTCTTAACACAGCCCCCCACTGTGGGGACACAGGTGGAAACTTAGTACCCAGATGAGCCACAGAGACGTTAGAAAGAATTTTTTCAGTGTCAGAGTAGTTAATAAATGGAATGCACTAGGAAGTGATGTGGTGGAGGCTGACTCCATACACAGTTTCAAATGTAGGTATGATAGAGCCCAGTAGGCTCAGGAATCTGTACACCAGTTGATTGACAGTTGAGAGGCGGGACCAAAGAGCCAAAGCTCAACCCCCGCAAGCACAATTAGGTGAGTACAATTAGGTGAGTACTAGACGTGGTCTTAACACAGCCCCCACTAGACGTGGTCTTAACACAGCTCCCACTAGACGTGGTCTTAACACAGCCCCCACTAGACGTGGTCTTAACACAGCCCCCACTAGACGTGGTCTTAACACAGCCCCCACTAGACGTGGTCTTAACACAGCCCCCACTAGACGTGGTCTTAACACAGCTCCCACACTAGACCTAGACGTGGTCTTAACACAGCTCCCACACTAGACCTAGACGTGGTCTTAACAATAAAAAACATCATTCATGCATAATAAAGCAAACCTCGTCTATTCCACAAGTAAATACAACTCATTTGACTCACCCACCACCTCCTTTTCCTTCTCGGATCTTCCTGTGTGTCTCCTGTTCCTTCCTTCTCTTTAACTGTTCCCTCTTCGCTCTGGGCCCTTCCTCCCTCCCTCCCTCACCGTTCTCCATGATTTACCATTTCTTAAATTTTTCTCTTATTTTATTTTTCGTTATTTTTTTCAGCAAATTGCTGTAAATCTTCACCCCTTCCTCCCCCCCCCCCCTCTTTAATAATTACATTTTAATAAATGTAATATAATGTAATAAATGTAAATAAATAATAATTATAAAATTAATAAATACATTCTGTTTATTCCAGTAAGGTTAAATAGAGGGTGTGCTGGTGGCTCTGATGTGCTGTGTGTCGATGCGCTCATTTCCATCTGTCTTTTCTAATGAACTTAATGTCCTTCTTCGGTAATGACCTGGTTACAGCCACCTCCCTGGCGGCGGCCTCCACACTAAGCACCCCTTCTCTCTCCACTTAGCTTAGCTCCCTCCCATCTTTTCCCCGCTACTTACACTTTGTCGTCTTATTAAGCTCTCTCTCATCAGCGGACTAGCCTGGGGAGAAGTGTCACTTTACACACTCGGAGGTGTGGAGGTGTCACTACCTGCTTGGTGGGGTTCTGGGAGTTCTTCTACTCCCCAATGCCCAGCCCGAGGCCAGGCTTGACTTTGGAGAGTTTGGTACCAGGCTGTTGCTTGGAGAGGCCCGCAGGCCCACATATCCATCACAGGCCGCTTGGTCCGGCACTTAACACACTCGGAGGTGTGGAAGTGCCACTCAACGACCTCTTAAGTGCCTCGAGAGACGTGCACATCTCCCATTAAGAGTCTTCTACTTTCCGCCTCTATCATACACTTTTTGTTTTACAATTCTTTTACTCGCGTATAAACGTCGGACACGGCGCTAAAATTCCTGGAAGTAGCTATTTACCTCGCTCCTCAGAGCCCCATGAAGAGTCAATAATATTTCAGCCTTTGGCCTTGAGTGGGCGCTGATGACCTAAGTGGCTGTGGGCCAGCGATGCTCGGAGAACAAACACGTGGAGAATGAGCCAAGACACGGAGGAAGAGCTAGAGCCGTCGAGAGGAGATCTAGAGGTCTCGGAAGAGCCCAGATTCCGTGAGTGGTTAGTTATGGTGTCTTAGGTTTCAAACGCTGTCAAATAAGGAAGTCTCAATCATCGGGCTTAAGAACTCAAGATTGAGGTATTGTTGACGTGCGCCTACATAGAGAAGGGAGTGTGTTAAGAGTGTTTTATTGAGAGAGAGAGAGAGAGAGAGAGAGAGAGAGAGAGAGAGAGAGAGAGAGAGAGAGAGGTTCAGGGAAGCTGGAAGTTCTAGATCCTTGCTCACAAAGCCAAGCACGCAACACAAGAAAATTTACACAGGACTCAGTTGTGTAGTATTACTCTTGGCAGTGACTTCCCCCTCGGGTTCTCGCTTCCGAGGCAGGAACACTCACAGTATAAAGTGCAAGAAGCTAAAATCTTGGTTAAAGGTACAGTGAGAGAGAGAGAGAGTGAGTGAGAGAGAGAGAGAGAGAGAGAGAGAGAGAGAGAGAGAGAGAGAGAGAGAGAGAGAGAGAGAGAGAGAGAGAGAGAGAGAGAGTGAGTGAGTTTAAAGGCCTATAATTTGTGCGCATAAGAAAAGTAGACTCGAGCAAGCCGAACGAGAGGAAAAGAAAAATGAGAAGGTGAATTTAAAGAGACAAATGGAAGGAGATAAAGCAAGAGAAAGGGTGATGAAAGGGCCTTAATTGGACCGCCAGATGGGGTAAGATCGCAGATGCATCGACGGAATGATAAGACGCCCACCAAAAAGAACTCTAAAGAGGTTTCCCACCTTCCGAAGAGACGTGTGAAGACTGTCTTAAGCGTCTTGAGGAAGCGAGGGATAGGTAGGAGAGAGGATGGGGGAGGGGGGGGGATAGGAAAGCTGGCGGGCGGCCTGCTTGACTGATGACTGCTTGTCTGGCGAGCTGGCTGACTTCTTGACGGACTGGTGTCTGGTAAGCTGGCTGACTTCTTGACGGACTGGTGTCTGGTGAGCTGGCTGACTTCTTGACGGACTGGTGTCTGGTGAGCTGGCTGACTTCTTGACGGACTGGTGTCTGGTGAGCTGGCTGACTTCTTGACGGACTGGTGTCTGGCGAGCTGGCTGACTTCTTGACGGACTGGTGTCTGGCGAGCTGGCTGACTTCTTGACGGACTGGTGTCTGGCGAGCTGGCTGACTTCTTGACGGACTGGTGTCTGGCGAGCTGGCTGACTTCTTGACGGACTGGTGTCTGGTAAGCTGGCTGACTTCTTGACGGACTGGTGTCTGGTAAGCTGGCTGACTTCTTGACGGACTGGTGTCTGGTAAGCTGGCTGACTTCTTGACGGACTGGTGTCTGGTAAGCTGGCTGACTTCTTGACGGACTGGTGTCTGGTAAGCTGGCTGACTTCTTGACGGACTGGTGTCTGGTGAGCTGGCTGCCTCTGTGGTTATCTCCGTTATCTTGAGATGATTTCGGGGCTTTAGTGTCCCCGCGGCCCGGTCCTCGACCAGGCCTCCACCCCCAGGAAGCAGCCCGTGACAGCTGACTAACACCCAGGTACCTATTTTACTGCTAGGTAACAGGGGCATAGGGTGAAAGAAACACTACCCATTGTTTCTCGCCGGCGCCTGCGATCGAACCCAGGACCACAGGATCACAAGTCCAGCGTGCTGTCCGCTCGGCTCTGTCAATCAACTGTTACTAACTACTAACTATTCCCCCCCCCCCCCCATCCTCCCAGGAAGCAGCTCCGTAACAGCTGTCAAACTCCCAGGTACCTATTTACTGCTAGGTAACAGGGGCAACAGGGTGAAATAAACTTTGCCCATTTGTTTCTGCCTGGTCCAGGAATCGAATCCGGGCCACAGAATTACGAGTCCTGCGCGCTGTCCACTCAGCTACCAGACACCCATGTGACACCCTAGCTGTGACCACAAGGTGTCACATGGTTCAAGTGAGTGAAATTGTATTACTTAAGTTATACTTAAGTTATTGTGGATAACATCTTACGACCCATACATGATAGTGAGTAACTTACGACTCATACATGATGGTGAGTAACTTACGACTCATACATGATGGTGAGTAACTTACGACCCATCCATGATGGTGGGTAACTTACGACCCATCTACGATGGTGAGTAACTTACGACCCATCCATGATGGTGGGTAACTTACGACCCATCCATGATGGTGGGTAACTTACGACCCATCTACGATGGTGAGTAACTTACGACCCATCTACGATGGTGAGTAACTTACGACCCATCCATGATGGTGGGTAACTTACGACCCATACATGATGGTAAGTAACTTACGACTCATACATGATGGTGGTTAACTTATGACCCATCCATGATAGTGGGTAACTTACGACCCATCCATGATGGTGGGTAACTTACGACCCATCCATGATAGTGGGTAACTTACGACCCATCCATGATAGTGGGTAACTTACGACCCATCCATGATGGTGGGTAACTTACGACCCATCCATGATGGTGGGTAACTTACGACCCATCCATGATAGTGGGTAACTTACGACCCATCCATGATAGTGGGTAACTTACGACCCATCCATGATGGTGGGTAACTTACGACCCATCCATGATAGTGGGCAACTTACGACCCATCCATGATAGTGGGTAACTTACGACCCATCCATGATGGTGGTTAACTTACGACCCATCCATGATGGTGGGTAACTTACGACCCATCCATGATGGTGGGTAACTTACGACCCATCCATGATGGTGGTTAACTTACGACCCCATCAAACAAAAGACAAGCATATCGAAGAGAAGAATCCGTATTCCAGGATGCATTATGAGAAAAGAATTTCAAGAGAATCCTTTCCTCGTCTTCGTGTATACTAGGAGAAAAAGAGTGTGATACAGTGAGCTTTGATGTCTTGCAAAAGAAAAATAATACCCGTAGTTGAGCGGGGCGATGGAGACGTATGAGGCCGTTGACTTACTGATTCTCAGTAAGTTATCTCACAAGATAACCACAAGGAGAACAGTTAAGTTACTTACCTAATAGTGACGATGGGACAGGTGGGGTCTAGCTCTGCATGTCTGGTGCGTTTTATTTTGAGGTTTTCTGGCGTTCGAATCCCTTGTAGTCAGCCCGTTCTCACGATTTGCCAACTCTGTAAAGAATGGATTTTGCCTAACCTGAAGCGAACGAACGAACGCAACTAACCTAAGCTATTGAGTCCGATGCATAGAAAACGCCAGCATTGTGATGAGGATCATAATGCTGGCCACATAACAAGACCACAGGACTTGTGATCCTGTGGTCCCGGGTTCGATCCCGGGCGCCGGAGAGAAACAATGGGCAGAGATTCTTTCACCCTATGTTCCTGTTACCTAGCAGTAAAATAGGTACATGGGTGTTAGTCAGCTGTCACGGGCTGCTTCCTGGGGGTGGAGGCCTGGTCGAGGACCGGGCCGCGGGGACACTAAAGCCCCGAAATCATCTCAAGATAACCTCAAGAAGGATGACACGCGGAGAGTCTCAGTGAGGTATCTCACTAAGACTCACAACTCGCCTCACACCCGAGGACACCGTAGCACCTCACCTGAGGTGTGAGGTGCGATGTTCACCCTAAGTATATAAATAGTCAGAGAAACCACATTAACGTATTATATCAATGAGAAAATCCGTAGGAGCTGTGATAAGGGTTCCAACCTGTGTGTATGTATGCTGGGTTTTCCCAGATGCACACACAGGTTGTCTCCATGTCTCCATGTCTCCACGACATGTCTCCATGTAGGTGGAGACATGTCGTGGTCTCACTTTAAGACAATGAGACCACGACATGGTAAATGGATTGCAACTTGGGGTTCTACTGAACCCACGAGGGTTCCTGAGGCTACCACTGAAGCCGAACCTGGAAAAGTGGCCAGTAATAAGAGAGCACTTGAAAAAAAATCAAGTTTCTTTATTAGTATTCTGGATGGTTGATTCTTTTCAAACAGAAAGTTATCATTCGTTTGTGAATTATTACATCAAGTTCAGGTGTAGACAACAGGCCAAGTTGACTGTAATGAGTGCTTAGAGATCAACTGTCTACTGCTCTTGTAAGGTCAACAGTTGTTGTTGAAAGGTCAACAGTTGTTGTTGAAAGGTCAACAATTGTTGTTGAAAGGTCAACAATTGTTGTTGAAAGGTCAACAATTGTTGTTGAAAGGTCAACAATTGTTGTTGAAAGGTCACCAATTGTTGTTGAAAGGTCACCAATTGTTGTTGAAAGGTCAACAATTGTTGTTGAAAGGTCAACAATTGTTATTGAAACGTCAACAATTGTTGTTAAAAGGTCAACAATTGTTGTTGAAAGGTCAACAATTGTTATTGAAACGTCAACAATTGTTGTTAAAAGGTCAACAATTGTTGTTAAAAGGTCAACAGTTGTTGTTAAAAGGTCAACAGGTGCTGTTATAAGGCAGTAGTGCTGTTGTAAGACAGGTGCTGTCGGCGGGGCAGCAGGTGCTGTCGGCGGGGCAGCAGGTGCTGTCGGCGGGGCAGCAGGTGCTGTCGGCGGGGCAGCAGGTGCTGTCGGCGGGGCAGCAGGTGCTGTCGGCGGGGCAGCAGGGGCTGTCGGCGGGGCAGCAGGTGCTGTCGGCGGGGCAGCAGGTGCTGTCGGCGGGGCAGCAGGTGCTGTCGGCGGGGCAGCAGATGCTGTCGGCGGGGCAGCAGGTGCTGTCGGCGGGGCAGCAGGTGCTGTCGGCGGGGCAGCAGGTGCTGTCGGCGGGGCAGCAGGTGCTGTCATTATGGCGTATACAGAAGTGGGAAATAAAGCATAAAAAAGATCACCTTTTAAAAGAAGTCACAAATATTAACTTCAGAACGAGGGGAAGAGAGAGAGAGGAGATAGGGAAAGGAGGAGGAGGAGGAGAGGCATCACTGAAGCCTTGTCATCCAAGATAGTACAGATGGAAGGGAAAGGGAGGGGTGGAGAAGAAAGATAGGGAGAGGGCGTATAGTGTGATAAACCTTTGCCGCAGCCAGATTGAGGGAGAGGTGTGAAGTTGAAGGGGGAAGATGCCCTGGAAAGGCCGGATGGAAAGGGAAGAGGGGCGGTGAGGCCCTGGAAAGGTCTGATAGGTCGGGGGGGGGGGGGAAGTGTGAGAAATCTGAGCTGGTGCGTGACGCTTTGGCTGAGGTCTTTCTTATTACAGGTCACGTCGTGGACATTATGAAGCTCCGTTTGGGCCTGGGGCGGCGTGCCCCCTCTCTTTCCCCTCATCCGCGCCCCCCCTTCATCCCCAGCCCCCTTCATCCCCAGCCCCCTTCATCCCCAGCCCCCTTCATCCCTGCCCCCTTCATCTCCTACCCTGTCTCCTCGTCCATATTTGTCTCTCAATCTATTTTCTTCGATCCTCTTGTTCTGTTCCAAGTCGACCTCTTCCTCCCTTCTACATGCTGGCATTTTTTCTCTTGTGTTATTCCACTTCATCCCTTCCCCCTCTCTCTCTCTCTCTCTCATCCTCTCCTTTCTCTTTATCATTATCTTCGTTCTCCTCCCCTTTCTCCTTTTTTTCTTCTCCTCCTCCTCCTTCTCCTCGTTGTCGTCTTTCTTCTGTTCTCCCTGCTCCTGTTACCTAGGTCCTCCTACGTTTTATCCACATCTTGTTCCAAAACTTCTTGTTCTGCCTCTCTTTTTTCTTCCTTCTCTGTGTCATCTTATTCCTCATTCGCTTCTGCCTCCTTTTACTTCTCTTGTACCTCCTCCTTATCCTCAACTTTTCTCTTTTGTTTTGTCTCCTCCTGTTCGGCCTCTTCTTCCTTTCTCCTCATTCACTCTCCTGTTGCTGCTCCCTCCATCTCCCCCCTGGCCAGCGGTCCTCACCTCACCGCCTCGCCTCCGCCCAGACACTCGCTACTCGCCTTAACAATAACCAATACTTCACATTTGGCCAAAGAATTTTTTTTTTAGATGCGATAGGGAGTAGGAGGACCTTTTTTTTTTCCCCCGGCCAGAGGGCTGGATACCTACTGGGGCGGGGAGCGATATGGCGGCCATACTGGGTTGTCTGCCCTCGCTTCCCTAGTCTTGATATTTGTGGGGAGGGGAGGTTGGGGGAGTGGGGGTGGAGGCAGAGCTGTTTCGGATGGAGGTGGAAAAGAAATATATACGGAGGAAGAAATTGATGGAGGAAAGAGCACCTGGAAGGGGGGCACTCTTAGAATGGAATGTGGAAATGTTGCATTGGAATAATAGCCTTAAAGTGGCAAGTTTTGGGACTCACAATAATGTGGATGGGGAATTATGTGGTTACATAAGGTTAAGAGGAGTGAGGGTGATTATTATTGAGCTGCGGAATCTTGTGATTTTCCTGCCAGAAAGCCTTCCTGGGGGTTAAGACACCTTGAACCAAGACGAAGTGAACAAAATAATTGCAGTGAACAGTTGATGGTAGATGGACGGTTCTTAAGAACAAGCGGTTAATCCTGCAAGTACTTGTAGGTGGAGACATGTAGGTGAACCTACCTACCTTTGAGGTGATTCCGAGGACCCCAGTTTCTGACAGTTGCTCTTGGTCTGGTCAACCAGACTGTTTATGACGCTCGTAGGGAGGAGGTGGGGGGGGGGGGGGAGGACAAACATGGACTCAAATCTTTAAAGGACGTCACGACGACATTATCAGCTTCAGTTCCCTCGGAAGAATTCTCATATTTTCACCTGGCCTTCTTTTCTTTAATGTCAAGACAATGTTATATGTAATCTATCAATCTATTGTGGTAACCTTTCATTCTTTCTCTTTTAGGTTCGTGAACGGGGTTTGGTCACCGAGATCCTGGTGTGATTTTTTTATAGGATTATGAACACAGGTGAGTATAGGAGTCGTGTATAGGAGAACACGCCTTAAGACTCCTGTCTGCAGGTGAGAGCTTTCCCTTCCCGTTGCTCATGGTAAGCCTTACTATACTTATTTGCCTAGGAATCACTACCCACCAATCGGTTTTGTAACCATGAACCCAATTACTACTGGGTGAACAGGAGCGAATACTTGGGGATTCCTCAGATCCCTTAAAGATGTCATTAGACGAGAACGTCTAGATGAATTTAATGAAAGCAGAGCAGTGCAAACTGGAATTAGCAGGTCCACCGTTCATCACAATGAAATGTGTCAAACATGTGTATGAGGCAAGTAACAAAATCAGCAGAGCAACAGACGTTATCTTGAGGTTATCTTGAGATGATTTCGGGGCTTTAGTGTCCCCGCGGCCCGGTCCTCGACCAGGCCTCCACCCCCAGGAAGCAGCCCGTGACAGCTGACTAACACCCAGGTACCTATTTACTGCTAGGTAACAGGGGCATTCAGGATGAAAGAAACTTTTGCCCATTTGTTTCTGCCTCGTGGGGGAATCGAACCCGCGCCACAGAATTACGAATCCTGCGCGCTATCCACCAGGCTACGAGGCCCCCAACGTTTTGACAACAACGCCCCGACAACGCTGTGACGTTGTCACAGCTCCAATAAGACTTCGCTACAGGTATCTCTGGCAGCTCGGCTTGCATAGGGATCTAGATGAAGTAAAGTGTAAAGTGTGAGGACAAAGACAGGGACACACACTTGTGCATTATATCTTGGACTGTAGTAAAATTGAGCCATTTAGAGATAAATCTAAGCTCACGCTGTGTGAAATGGCAAACCATCTTATTACTAAGGGTTAAATATCTGAAATCCTTGCACTGTATCCATATTTCGCTTCCAGTAGATAAACGACATATGAGATTCAGAAACAAGTAGTGTATTGTGAAGACTAATAATAACAAACAGCAGCTTCCCAATGACTCTGTAATATCTCTATTGCTCAAACAATTATGTATTAGTGAAAAGATATATCATTAATGTATAATTAACCGTAAATACCTAGCTATTGAAATGGAACATTGTCGGTAACTAGCTGACATTACAATTATAAGGTGTGTACAGGATAGATATAATTGTTAATGTTATAATCTCCATTGAGGTCTGATAAAGACCTTTTGTGCCCTCTGTGATCCTTTTTGCGCTACCGCTCACAGGATGAGTATGGGGTGCACAATAAGCTATCCGTCTCCCGCGGCAACAACCAGTCAGTCTCCCCCAGGTTAACACGGACCAGTGTCTGTCTGTGTTAATTGTGCGTGTGAGAAAGTGTGTGTGTCTTATCTCACTCACTCACTCACTCACTCACTCACTCACTCACTCACTCACTCACTCACTCACTCACTCACTCACTCCTCACGTTGAGCTGCGGCGCCGTGGACGTGATGTGAATCATTTCTTCACTGAACTTTCCTCTCCCCCGGCCTGCCCCCTCTCCTCCCCACCTCCACGAATGCCTGTGCGATAACTTGGGTAGATAAAAGTGTTCCGGCTGAGTGAAGTACACACACATGTGTACCCTACACGCACTGGGACTATCCCTCACACTAGGTTCTGGGACTATCCCTCACACTAGGTCCTGGGACTATCCCTCACACTGAAATGACTTCCATTTGATGACGTGTTCTTCCCCTGATATCACCTCAGTCTTCACCTGCTGAGGACTGAAGTGATATCAGTTCCCATTTCCCAGGCCCTCGGTTCCCATTTCGTGATATCAAGTGGATTGATATAAGACTCTGTAAGCCTAACATGCCATAGGCTTCACAGGTCTGTGAAGCCTCTTGTGTGTACTCACCTAATTGTGCTTGCGGGGGTTGAGCTTTGTCTCTTTGGTCCCGCCTCTCAACTGTCAATCAACTGGTGTACAGATTCCTGAGCCTACTGGGCTCTATCATATCTACATTTGAAACTGTGTATGTTCCTTAAAGTTAACGCTCAGAATGTACAAGTCGTCTCCAAAATGGCTGTACTGTGATGTGAAGTGGTAAGAAGAACTATAATATTTTAGAAGTTTATAGTTCTTGATATCACTATAGGAGTGATATCAAGAATTATAATATTTTTGAAAATGTAATTATGTGGAGAAAGAGCTGAGCATGATGACTATAGCACACATGAGAGGAATAGGATAGGGATAAGAGGAAAGGATAGGGATTACTGGAGGGAGTGAAGGAATAGTGCCCCAGCCACTGTGAGTAAAATACTATTCTTCGTTGTTCTTGAATAAAAACTTGATGAATTGGTATGAAGTAGAACACGAGAGAACACTAGGAACAGACTGACACTCCGGCCCGTTCTCTCGACTTGACACTCCGTCAAAAACAGCAACTGTATTACCTGGGACTTCCTGGGTTCTGTAACAACGTACTGGAGTGACCGATATGGAAGAAAATGCAAGATTGAACCAGTGAAGAGCAGAGGTGCCATAGGCACAATCAGAGAACACTGTATGAACATCAGAGGTCCGCGGTTGTTCAACATCCTCCCAGTGAGCATAAGAAATATTGCCGGAACAACCGTGGACATCTTCAAGAGAAAACTGGACTGTTTTCTAAGAGAAGTTCCGGACCAACCGGGCTGTGGTGGGTATGTGGGCCTGTGGGCCGCTCCAAGCAACAGCCTGGTGGACCAAACTCTCACAAGTGAAGCCTGGCCTCGGGCCGGGCTTGAGGAGTAGAAGAACTCCCAGAACCCCATCAACCAGGTATCAACCAGGTATCAACCAGGTACCAGGTACCTAACCAGATAAATATAAACTCGCCTAACCAATCTAGATCGATGAATAGAAAACGTCAATTTTACGGTGCTTTAATTGTTACTAATTCATCGCATTTTTAACGAATTGATCGATACCATAATAAGTGGTCTCATTCAGTGAGGGGACATGGTTGTGTCGTCAACCACGGCTGCTCAGGGCAAGGAATTGGGTAGTTTACTTAAGACTGGTCGTGTCTGATAGGCAACAGTGATTAATATGGACCAGGCAGCCTTAATGAGGTCTTGGAGTGTCTAATAAGGCATTGGAATGTTTATTAAGGGATTTGAACGTTTATTACCGGTGGGAAATGCTTAATAACGCGGTGGGAATTTCCCAATAACATGGCTAAAGAGACGCTGATGTTCCACAACTCTTAATACCTTCCTCTTCACCGGAGTAATTAAATACCCACACTTGCAACAGTAGTAAAAATGTCTCCCTTCCTCTGTGTGAGTTTGGTGATTGGTGTAGTTGGTGGGGGTGGTGGGGGGGGGGTGTAGTTGGTGGGGGTGTTGGTGTAGTTGGTGGGGGTGTTGGTGGGGGTGTTGGTGTAGTTGGTGGGGGTGTTGGTGGGGGTGTTGGTGTAGTTGGTGGGGGTGTTGGTGGGGGTGTTGGTGTAGTTGGTGGGGGTGTTGGTGTAGTTGGTGGGGGTGTTGGTGGGGGTGGTAGTCACCTCCTGGCTCCTGGCCGACGACACAGCCACTTAAGGACATACCAGACAATGGTAAATAACCAACCGAAGTAGAGGTGATGATACCATCTGAGGTGACGCCCTCGCCACGCCTACCTTGGCAGGTCATAACGGATGGGTCCTGGGTGACCTGGGCTGGGGGCGGCCTGGGTGACCCGGGCTAGGGGCGTCCTGGGTGTTAAGACAACCAATCGCAACTCATTTCACTTCCTTATAAAATAAATTAAACTAAACATTTCTGATACAAAATAAGAATCACACTGACACATTTTTCCTGCGTAAACGAGACGGATTTCCTGCGTTAATTGGTGTGAATTGTGTTGCCTGGAGACCACTGTACTTGGAGGCAACCCAAGCACCCAAGTTGCCCAACTTGGGTACTTGGTTTACCCAACCAAGTTGCCCAAGTTGCCATCAAAAAATAAGGAAACTGTTTTTTTTTTTTTTTTGGGGGGGGGGGGGGGTTTGGACAGTTATACTCACTTCCCTTCAAGTTAAGTAGTGTATACAGCACCATGTTTGTGCGGATGGTAAGATATTTGCTAGGCTTGGCTCGTTCAAGCGGCGGCCACACACAAAGATGCCTTCACTAACTAAAATTTTCTGTGTATTTCAAATGTTTTATTTTTTTATAACATATAAATTAATATTATTATGTATTATTAATTTACGAATCGGTAGGTAGAGACTAGGTTGTTTTATAGAGATTCGAACACAGGAAGAGTGTTCGAAATTTTTTCGAACGTAGTAGGTCGTGAGTGATGTGTAAGGGGTCTTGCACTCGTCAAGAGTGAGAGGGGGTGGGTGGTGGCTGCTGGATTAACGACCGTTTGGGCAGTGTTTGAGGATTACCTGACTAAATCTGTACTTGACAAAAACTAACAAGTGCAAAAACGAGAAGGCAAGATGCGGGGGTGCGCGATACTCCTGTTGCTTGTATATGTTGCTGCTTGTTGGTCATGATGAAGACCCATGAGTCAGCACAAGGTGGTGACGACCCGGGGGGCGTGGCGACAGGTACTCACTACCCATGAGTCAGCACAAGGTGGTGACGACCCGGGGGGCGTGGCGACAGGTACTCACTACCCATGAGTCAGCACAAGGTGGTGACGACCCGGGGGGCGTGGCGACAGGTACTCACTACCCATGAGTCAGCACAAGGTGGTGACGACCCGGGGGGCGTGGCGACAGGTACTCACTACCCATGAGTCAGCACAAGGTGGTGAGGACCCGGGGGGCGTGGCGACAGGTACTCACTACCCATGAGTCAGCACAAGGTGGTGAGGACCCGGGGGGCGTGGCGACAGGTACTCACTACCCATGAGTCAGCACAAGGTGGTGAGGACCCAGGGGGGCGTGGCGACAGGTACTCACTACCCATGAGTCAGCTGGCGGTGGGTGAGGACCCAGGGGGGCGTGGCGACAGGTACTCACTACCCATGAGTCAGCTGGCGGTGGGTGAGGACCCAGGAAGGCGTGGCGACAGGTACTCACTACCCATGAGTCAGCTGGCGGTGGGTGAGGACCCAGGGGGGCGTGGCGACAGGTACTCACTACCCATGAGTCAGCTGGCGGTGGGTGAGGACCCAGGGGGGCGTGGCGACAGGTACTCATCTACCCATGAGGCAGTTGGCGGTGGGTGAGGACCCAGGGGGGCGTGGCAACAGGTACTCACTCCCCATGAGTCAGCTGGCGGTGGGTGAGGACCCAGGGGGGGGGGGTGGCGACAGGTACTCACTACCCATGAGTCAGCTGGCGGTGGGTGAGGACCCAGGAAGGCGTGGCGACAGGTACTCACTACCCATGAGTCAGCTGGCGGTGGGTGAGGACCCAGGGGGGCGTGGCGACAGGTACCGACGTCTCCCCCTCAGTCAATCGATGGTCTAAGATAGACCTCTAGGAACAGAGGAATAACAGGGACAAGAAACATGGGGGCGGAAGTCAGACGACATCTTTAACTAGTCAACTTGCCGACGTTGTCATCTTTATTACCCAGAAGGCCCCTTTTTTTTTTCTTCCCCCGCCAGCACCTTTGGATTCACCTTTGGTTATTTTTGTTGCTCTGGCAGAATTTATGGCAATTTTTTGGTCAATATTCCTCCCTTTCTCACGTGGCATTTCCGTTTTCTTTTGAGAAATAATTACGTCTGTGTTTTTTGCCAGAGGTCCGGATATACTGGTATATGGGGAGAGTATATTTGGCCAGAGGGAATGGCAGTATACCTCAGTGTTCACTGGGTGATGCCTTCTGTTCTGTCCCCGCGGCCCGGTCGTCGACCAGGCTTCATCGTTGCTGGACTGGTCAACCAGGCGTGGCTGCTCGCAGCCTGACGCATGAATCACAGCCTGGTTGATCAGGTATCCTTTGGAGGTGTTTGTCAAGTTCTCTCTTGAACACTGTGAGGGGTCGGCCAATTATGCCCCTTATGTGTAGTGGAAGCGTTTCGAATATACAAGTAGTATCAAATAGATTTGAAATATAGTGTACAAATCCACAAGGGCCGTGACGAGGATTCGAACCTGCGTCCGGGAGCATCCCAGACACTGCCTTAATCGACTGAGCTACGAATACTCGTCACGGCCCTTGTGGATTCGTTCATTTGATGCATCACGTTAGTGTGATCTGTGTGTGTGTTGAAATATAGTGTCTTCAGCAAGCTGGATACTCACAAAGATACTCATACTCACAGAGTGCTGCTTTAATTCAGATTGATTGATATTCTACCCACAGACGTCCGTCTTACTTAAGGAAGATTAATATTTTACTCACAGAAGACTCTCTTAATTAAGATTGATATTCTACTCACAGAGTTCTGCCTTAATTAACATGGCTTGGTGGAGAACATTCAATCTCCCAAACTATTTAAATTAATGGTTGTTGTATCACGCTACAGATGATGTCACAGGTGACGGTGGACAGTGGACGGGCAAGCAACCCGTCTTCCACGGCTTCAAAACTGACGTGTTAATTGCAGCCTACGCCCTATCATCCCTAATTATTCAAAACCCTCTGAAGACATAATTATAGCATGGTAAAGCCAGGTGCAAAGATAAAGAAGTTACTAATTCTGGAATCCGAGTCTGTTCCATCCAGGGGGAGTCCATCTCATCGGGAAAAACGTCCTGTTAAGTTCAATAGAACTCTTGTTGGTTGTGTTGGTTTTAAGCTCATCGTGGCTTAGTTGGTAATGTGCGCGTCTGGGGTGACCCGGGCCGCGAGTTGAATCCTATCTTACTGCTCCAAAATATTTTGTCATAGAGAATTTTGGCTATGGTGCACTCACGGTGTACTACATCGGATGTTAACTTTCGATGAATGTACAAACTACACAACACTTTCTCTCGTAGGATTATATTATACGAGTCTCTTTGTAGTCGGTGATTACTCTGCTCCAGCATCGTCAGGAAGCTGGATGGTGAATGGTATGGCGTCCATTCACCACCCCATTACTCCGTCTGGTGATCTGCCTGGCGGCCTCAACACCAGCAACTCTTAACTGCCATGTTAGACCTGAGATCAAGGGCAAGCTCCTCTAGCTTGTTCACTAATTATCACACTACCGTCCAAGAACAGCCACCAGGTCTATGGGACTTACAATAACATCAGCCGACTCCTACAGACTATGGCTGTCTTTTCTATGGCTGTAACGTCTTTTCCTACAGACTCCCACAGACTATGGCTGTCTTTTCTATGGCTGTAACGTCTTTTCCTACAGACTCCCACAGACTATGGCTGTCTTTTCTATGGCTGTAACGTCTTTTCCTACAGACTCCCACAGACTATGGCTGTCTTTTCTATGGCTGTAACGTCTTTTCCTACAGACTCCCACAGACTATGGCTGTCTTTTCTATGGCTGTAACGTCTTTTCCTACAGACTCCCACAGACTATGGCTGTCTTTTCTATGGCTGTAACGTCTTTTCCTACAGACTCCCACAGACTATGGCTGTCTTTTCTATGGCTGTAACGTCTGTTCATTTGTGGCTGGCAAGTCACTGGTAAACATAACTTCTAAATCTATATCTACATTGTAATGATGACTTTCTCTTATGTAAACAGTGTATTGTAGTTTTGTGTAAACTACCTCAATTATACATGTACACTCATTTATGAATAAAGTTGTTTGAATTTGATATAATCTGTGAAAGTTTCTCGTTGTGCTGAGAGGCGGTGGGGGGGGGGGCAGGACAAGAGAGGCGGTGGAGGGGGGCAGGACAAGAGAGGCGGTGGGGGGGGGGGACAGGACAAGAGAGGCGGTGGTGGTGGGCAGGACAAGAGAGGCGGTGGTGGGGGGCAGGACAAGAGAGGCGGTGGTGGGAGGCAGGACAAGAGAGGCGGTGGTGGGGGGCAGGACAAGAGAGGCGGTGGGGGGGGGCAGGACAAGAGAGGCGGTGGTGGGGGGCAGGACAAGAGAGGCGGTGGTGGGGGCAGGACAAGAGAGGCGGTGGAGGGGGGCAGGACAAGAGAGGCGGTGGGGGTTGGCAGGACAAGAGAGGCGGTGGGGGGGGCAGGACAAGAGAGGCGGTGGGGGGGGGCAGGACAAGAGAGGCGGTGGGGGGGGGCAGGACAAGAGAGGCGGTGGAGGGGGGCAGGACAAGAGAGGCGGTGGGGGGGCAGGACAAGAGAGGCGGTGGGGGGGGCAGGACAAGAGAGGCGGTGGGGGGGGGCAGGACAAGAGAGGCGGTGGAGGGGGGGGCAGGACAAGAGAGGCGGTGGTGGGGGGCAGGACAAGAGAGGCGGTGGTGGGGGCAGGACAAGAGAGGCGGTGGAGGGGGGCAGGACAAGAGAGGCGGTGGAGGGGGGCAGGACAAGAGAGGCGGTGGGGGGGGCAGGACAAGAGAGGCGGTGGTGGGGGGGCAGGACAAGAGAGGCGGTGGTGAGGGGCAGGACAAGAGAGGCGGTGGGGGGGGGGCAGGACAAGTGAGGCGGTGGGGGGGGGAGGACAAGAGAGGTGGTGGTGGGGGGCAGGACAAGAGAGGCGGTGGTGGGGGGCAGGACAAGAGAGGCGGTGGTGGGGGGCAGGACAAGAGAGGCGGTGGTGGGGGGCAGGACTAGAGAGGCGGTGGTGGGGGGCAGGACAAGAGAGGCGGTGGAGGGGGGGGGGCAGGACAAGAGAGGCGGTGGGGTGGGGGGGCAGGACAAGAGAGGCGGTGGGGGGGGGCAGGACAAGAGAGGCGGTGGGGGGGGGGGGCAGGACAAGTGAGGCATCAGGGGACGAGTAAAGCAAAGCACCAGATGGAACAAGAACGGCGCCCCGAGAGTCTGCATTAATATATACCGGAAACCCTGACTGCTGGAGTCCCTCACTGCTAAAGATAGACTTGTGTGTGTGTGTGTGTGTGTGTGTGTGTGTGTGTGTGTGTGTGTGTGTGTGTGTGTGTGTGTGTGTGTGTGTGTGTGTGTGTGTGCGTGCGTGTGTTGCACGGCTTGCAACTGCCAGGCACGGGCTGATGCAGTGGCATAGTTCCGGCTACCACTGTCCACCACAATACTGCCCCAGGCGTGACCTTGGTCCACTGTCCACCGTCACTTTTCACCACACTGCCCAACACCACTCTCCAATACACTATCCATCAGTATTGTCCCCACTGTCCATCACACCTCTACTGTCAGCCACCACTGTCCACCACGACTGTCCCTCCCTCAACTGTCCACCAACAGTGTCCCCCTCCACTGTCCCTCTCAACTGTCCACCACGACTGTCCCTCCCTCAACTGTCCACCAACAGGGTCCACCACCACTGTCCACCACGACTGTCCCTCCCTCAACTGTCCACCAACAGTGTCCACCACCACTGTCCCCCCTCAACTGTCCACCAACAGGGTCCATCACCACTGTCCACCACGACTGTCCCTCCCTCAACTGTCCACCAACAGTGTCCACCACCACTGTCCCCCCTCAACTGTCCACCAACAGGGTCCACCACCACTGTCCACCACGACTGTCCCTCCCTCAACTGTCCACCAACAGTGTCCACCACCACTGTCCCCCCTCAACTGTCCACCACGACTGTCCCCCCTCAACTGTCCACCAACAGTGTCCACCACCACTGTCCCTCCCTCAACTGTCCACCACCACTGTCCCCCCCCCCTCAACTGTCCACCTCACTTTGGTACTTGTGTTATGCGCCAAAACGAATTCACAGAAAACATTAATTTCGTGCAATACTTCCCAGAATTACACAAGGACGAATGGTTGTGTAGTCTCATGTTTCATGTCTGTTGTTCACTTTTTGCTTTTTATATTACAAACTATATATTATAAACTATATATTATAAACTATATATTGTAAACTATATATTATAAACTATATTTGTTTTATTCGCAAATATAACTCATCATTTCAGTCAAGATGAGTTTAATGACAAATTATTGAATGAAAAATTATTATATTGAAAATTAGTTTTGTATTAAATAATAAAATATGTAGGAGTACCACCTCTGGTGCAAGAGACCCATAGCCTCGGAGAAGAAAATAAAGAGTACTCAGAGAACACCTTGTGGATCCTCACTGAACACTTACTTAAAGAATATAGTTTTAAAAGTTGAAAGCAAGCTTCTGGCCTTCCGGTGTTCATTCCTGCGCCGTGGGTGACACTGAGATGCTTCTGATTCGTCAATACAAAAAGGCAAGAGGAACTCCAGAAGTTTGGACAGGTTGGGCAGTGTGGCAGAGGGGCGAGACGAAGGCGAGTTATGGTGTGAAGTACATTGACAATATTCTGTGTGCCTGCTGCCTGTGGTGAAGGGCAAGGGGGGGTAGTTTGTCCTCGTCTAGGGTGCTGTGTGATCCACACACACACACACACACACACACACACACACACACACACACACACACACACACACACACACACACACACACACACACACACACACACACACACACACACACACACGCACGTCTAATCCCTGGCCTGAACAATGGCCACTGTTACACACAGGAGTATGACGCCTCATCAACATCTGTGAAGGGCCGTTCACCGCCCCATCAACACCGGTCAAGACCCGTTCACCACCTCATCAACACCTGCCAAGATCCGTTCACCACCTCATCAACACCTGCCAAGACCCGTTCACCACCTCATCAACACCTGCCAAGATCCGTTCACCACCTCATCAACACCTGTCAAGACCCGTTCACCACCTCATCAACACCTGTCAAGACCCGTTCACCACCTCATCAACACCTGCCAAGACCCGTTCACCGCCTCATCAACACCTGCCAAGACCCGTTCACCACCTCATCAACACCTGCCAAGACCCGTTCACCACCTCATCAACACCTGCCAAGACCCGTTCACCACCTCATCAACACCTGCCAAGACCCGTTCACCACCTCATCAACACCTGCCAAGACCCGTTCACCGCCTCATCAACACCTGCCAAGACCCGTTCACCGCCTCATCAACACCTGTAAAGCGCCGTTCATAAATACCTCATATTCTTGTATCACAACAATGCTCCGATTGAATTTACAACGAAGTACTTGATCCAAATCCAGATTGTGAGCGCCCTGTGCTACTCTCCCCCCTTCCTCCTCTCCTGGCGTCCCTAGATGGGACGCCCCCTCACAGGCCCCTGGCTCCCCCCCTCACCCCTCCCATCTCAGCCCCCCCCCTCCTTACTCCTCCAGCACCTCCCCTGGCACCCTTCCCTCCGGGAGGATTCCTCTCCCCCCTCCCCCTTGCAGGGAGATGGGTAGAAAAACTGGGTTTGCTTCCGTAGGAACCCGGACGACCTTGAGGAACGGGCCCAGCGGCATTACGGTGTGGAAGCCCAGAACACCACCTGCACGACTAGGTGAAGGTCGTTTGCCCGGGGCACGGACAGGGTATTGTGGGGTATGAGGGCAGGTGAGGGGGAGGGGTATAGGTAAGTGGTGCTTACCCGAGAGTGGTGGATGCGGGCAGGGGAGCCCAGTTACGTAATGAGGGTTGGGGTGCAACGATGTAGTTGCGTGGCCTGACAGGCGCATTCCTGCTCTCTTAAACACCTTTGTCAGGGAGGTAACTGGTAGATTACCTGTGGACGGAGGGGTGTCACGGGCACGGTGGCATGTGCCTGACAAGGTCGTGACGGTTGTGCGCACGACAATGGTGTCAGGAAGTTGGCAATTGGGAAAGAATTTGAGTTTTTGCTGTCAGTCGTTTACGGCAAGTCCAGGTCATGTGTGTACACTTTGGATTAGGTTATTGTGTTGTTTGTGTCAATACTTCTCTCTCTCTCTCTCTCTCTCTCTCTCTCTCTCTCTCTCTCTCTCTCTCTCTCTCTCTCTCTCTCTCTCTCTCTCTCTCTCTCTCTCCTCCCCCCCCCATTCTACCATCCTATCCGTCCTTCTCACGTACCTACTAATTCACCCCATTCACCATACTTTATTCCCACCTGTATACCGATTCCTCCAACCTAAGCCTCCCTCCCACCAATCAATAATGCCCCCTCCCACCTACCAACAATCCCTCCCCCTCCCACCTACCCACAATCTCCCCATCCATAACACTCCCTGATGCTCTTCCCTCCCTCTCGTCAAAATGTTTTGGGTATACTTTTTTATACGAAAGAATGCATGAAGTGTTTAGCATTGTAAGCTTGATTGTCTACATCATGGCCTTGATTGTCTACATCATGGCCTTGATTGTCTACATCATGGCCTTGATTGTCTACATCATGGCCTTGATTGTCTGCATCATGGCCTTGATTGTCTGCATCATGGCCTTGATTGTCTGCATCATGGCCTTGATTGTCTGCATCATGGCCTTGATTGTCTGCATCATGGCCTTGATTGTCTGCATCATGGCCTTGATTGTCTACATCATGGCCTTGATTGTCTACATCATGGCCTTGATTGTCTGCATTGTGGCGTTGATTGTCTTGGTTGTCATGGCAACATCCGGCGTCGCTGCCGGACGGCTCGTCCCATTGTGACCTTCAGTGAAAGTTGCCCGAGCTGGCGACTGGACGCTCTCGTGAGCAGTACGAGTGTCTGGAAGATTGTCTTGAAGGCACCACGTGGATGTCTGGAAGGAAATCTTGCAACACAGACAAGAATATCGTCATTTAAGAGAGAAAAGTTGCTAGGAAGATCATTGCCTTGAGTTTCTGGATGTTATGAGACGTCCCCAAGTCTCCTGAGAGCCGCCGCGACTCTCACAAGGTGTTACTATACTGCTTTAAGTCATCTAGGAAAGCTACCAAATACTCCGTGTACATTATTCAAAGCATTGTACCGAGTACGACAATAGAGGAAATGTCGATTTTCACAGTTTTTCTGATTTTTTTCCCTGATTTGGTGTTGAGGTGAGAGATTGAGGATTAATATAAGAAAAGTTATTAAGCACTAGCCTTGTAGAGAGTGTGTGATTGTGTGTGTGATTGTGTGTGTGTGTGTGTGTGTGTGTGTGTGTGTACTCACCTAGTTGTACTCACCTAGTTGTGTTTGCGGGGGTTGAGCTCTGGCTCTTTGGTCCCGCCTCTCAACCGTCAATCAACAGACAGAATGTGTTTGTGTGTGTGTGTGTGTGTGTGTGTGTGTGTGTGTGTGTGTGTGTGTGTGTGTGTGTGTGTGTGTGTGTGAGTGTGTTTGTGTGTGTGTAGGAGTATGGCTTCAGGGATACGTGGAGATTACTTACAAAGCAAAAGTCTGTCTCCCGCAGGACATACGCTCAAAGAGAGTAAGAAGAACTGAAGGTGCTTTGGAGGTCGAGAGCCTCGACTGAAGAGGATGGAATGGAAGAACCTGAGTGGGAAAGTACGACGATTGTCTGGGACAGAGCCCTTACTGAAGTGGATATTTTAGAGGCTAAAATATCCACTTTTAATATGACCAAGAATTCTGTGTTTTCTTAAGTGTTTTGGGGGGTTGTACTCTTCAAGTCACTTGTGGTGTCCCGTCTTGAGTACTGCTCAGTACTCACTTCCCCCTTCAGAGCAAGAGAGAGATTACTGAAATAGAGGGTAATACAGAGAACATATATATAATAACATATATATAACAACATATATATAACAGAGAACGCATAGAAGAGATAAAGCACCTAAATTATTGGGATCGTCTCAAAGCTCTCCAAATGTACTCACTAGAAAGGAGTACGAGAGAGACACCAAATAATATACACGTGGAAAATACTGGAGGGACAGGCCCCAAATGTACACAGTAAAATAACAGCGTAGTGGAGTGAACGATATGGAAGAAAATGCAAAATAGAACCAGTGAAGAGCAGAGGTGCCATAGGCACAATCAGAGAACATTGTATACACATCAGAGGTCCACGGTTGTTCAACATCCTCCCAGCAAGTATAAGAAATATTGCAGGAACAACCGTGGACATCTTCAAGAGGAAACTAGATTGTTTTCTCCAAGGAGTGCCGGACCAACCGGGCTGTGGTGGGTATGTGGGCCTGCGGGCCGGCTCCAAGCAACAGCCTGGTGGACCAAACTCTCACAAGTCGAGCCTGGCCTCGGGCCGGGCTTGGGGAGTAGAAGAACTCCCAGAACCCCATCAAGCAGGTATCAAGCAAGGGGAACATGACTATTATTTTGTAACTTCAGTTTGTTGACATTGCACTGATTCATGTTTTGCAATTACAGACTGTCCTTGTACTCACTAAAATCATCGATAGTATAGACAGCTTTGAGAATATATCCAATAAGAAAGAAATATGAACCACTTAGCTATCTTACCTTAAGGTTACCTTGAGGTGATTTCGGGACTTAGCGACCCCGCGGCCCGGTCCTCGACCAGGCCTCCTCGTTGCTGAACTGGTCAACCAGGTTGTTGGACGCAGTTGCTCACAGCCTGACGAATGAAAGCGACAATATAATGAAGTGTACAATTAAGTGACAGGGCAGTGAAATGAAATGACTTTATTTTTTAAAATTTCAGCGAAGTCAGTTAGCTTGTTGCTACATCCTTCGACGCCTCTAGAGTGACGTCACGTTACATTTCCTGTTGAGTAAGGCATTTCCTGGGTGAGTTCTTGGCCATGAGTCCCAAGAGCTCACCAAGACTACTTGAGTAAACAGGCCAGCTTATTTGGCTCGTCAGTTTACCCATTAACTAATGTGTGGTCCTGCCCATTTATTTCGTGTTTCATGGGCAGTGTTTTACCATCATGGCTGGTCTGTAGGTCTCTCGGTAAACTTGTATCTTTGGAAGTTGTGGTGTTTATCAGGCTGTCATAAGCACGGAATCCAACGGGTTTTCTTCCTATTGGGGAGTGTTGTGCATGCGGCTATGGCGGTGTGGCCACTCACAGGATGAGTGGCGCTGCCCAATACTGTCACTATGGCGGTGTGTCCACTCACAGGATGAGTGGCGCTGCCCAATACTGTCACTATGACGGTGTGTCCACTCACAGGATGAGTGACGCTGCCCAATACTGTCACTATGGCGGTGTGTCCACTCACAGGATGAGTGACGCTGCCCAATACACTCGCCCCTCAGGGCAAAATTAAAATTATATTACTAGTCAGTTGTCATGATTTGTCACTCAAACGGCCCAACCTGTTGAGTCCGATGCATAGAAAACGTGAATATTTGTGAGCCGGTACATTCCATAGTAGGTTGCATTTATAACGTTGGCTGCGATAACGTAAAAAACGCGACCTATTAGTTGGGAGGACGGATTGATCACACGCCCCCCCCCCCCGACACACACACACACACACACACACACACACACACACACACACACACACACACACACATGTCACTGTTTGTCAATGTTTGCAGATGACGCAAAATTAATGAGAAGAGTTGTGACAGACGAGGATTGTAGGATCCTCCAAGAGGACTTAAACAAGCTGCAGAGATGGTCAGGGAAATGGCTACTGGAGTTTAACACCAGTAAATGTAAAGTTATGGAAATGGGATCAGGTGACAGGAGACCAAAGGGACAGTACACAATGAAGGGGAACAGCCTACCTGTAACGATTCGAGAAAGAGACCTGGGAGTGGATGTGACACCTAATCTAACTCCTGAGGCACATATAAATAGGATAACGACAGCAGCGTACTCTACACTGGCGAAAATTAGAACTTCATTCAGAAACCTAAATGAGGAAGCTTTTAGGGCACTTTACACTGCCTACGTGAGACCCGTCTTAGAGTATGCCGCGCCATCATGGAGCCCCCACCTGAAGAAACACATAAAGAAACTGGAGAAGGTTCAGAGGTTTGCGACGAGGCTTGTCCCAGAGTTACGAGGGATGGGATATGAAGAGCGGCTGAAGGAACTGAACCTAACGACACTAGAGAAAAGAAGGGAGAGAGGAGATATGATAGGGACATATAAAATACTCAGGGGAATTGATAAAGTGGAAATAGATGAAATGTTCACACGTAATAATAACAGAACGAGGGGACATGGGTGGAAACTGGAAACTCAGATGAGTCACAGAGATGTTAGGAAGTTTTCTTTTAGCGTGAGAGTAGTAGAAAAATGGAATGCACTTGGGGAACAGGTTGTGGAAGCAAATACTATTCATACTTTTAAAACTAGGTATGATAGAGAAATGGGACAGGAGTCATTGCTGTAAACAACCGATAGCTAGAAAGGCGGGATCCAAGAGTCAATGCTCGATCCTGCAAGCACATATAGGTGAGTACATATAGGTGAGTACACATACATACACACACACACACACACACACACACACACACACACACACACACACACACACACACACACACACACACAGTGGAAAGAGTAGTTACGGGACGTGCCCGGCAGTTGGTGTTCCCAGGGCAGCCTAGTGATGTTATTATTAGCACCCCTAGACCCAGCACCCCTAGACCCAGCACCCTAGACCCAGCACCCCTAGACCCAGCACCCCTAGACCCAGCACCCCTAGACCCAGCACCCCTAGACTCAGCACCCCTAGACCCAGCACCTCTAGACCCAGCACCCTAGACCCAGCACCCCTAGACCCAGCACCCCTAGACTCAGCACCCCTAGACCCAGCACCTCTAGACCCAGCACCCCTAGACTCAGCACCCCTAGACCCAGCACCTCTAGACTCAGCACCCCTAGACCCAGCACCCCTAGACCCAGCACCCCTAGACCCAGCACCCCTAGACCCAGCACCCCTAGACCCAGCACCCCTAGACCCAGCACCCCTAGACCCAGCACCCCTAGACCCAGCACCCCTAGACTCAGCACCCCTAGACCCAGCACCCCTAGACTCAGCACCCCTAGACCCAGCACCCCTAGACCCAGCACCCCTAGACCCAGCACCCCTAGACCCCTGACAAACAAAACAGAACAAACAAGCAGTGTCCGACGAGACACTGGTTCTCCACTCTCCTTTGTCAGCCAATCACAGACTCCGGCTCCTCTGTTCTCGTAACTTCTCCGCGAATCACTGACTTCGGGTTTCCCCAATCTGTTCCATTTATTAGCTAATCTTATAAGCCCTCTCTGACACATTGGTCTGTAATGTCATGAGTACTCTGATGAGTTTACACGCTATAGTGGACCATGGAGCATGAATCACAGGCTGGTTGATCAGGTATTCCTTGGATGTGTTTAGCGAGTTCTCTTTTGAACACCGCGAGAGGTCGGTCATTTATGCTCCATATGTGTAGTGGGAGTGTTGAAAAGTTTTGGCGTCTCTGTGGCCAAGTTCTCTCCCTCAAGAGAGTTCTCTTTCTCAAGTTGTCAGTGGCCTCAGTTCTCTCTCAGTGTACCTGTTGCACCCCTGCTTTTTAACGGGGCTATTTTGCACTTCCTGCCATGCCTAATGGTCTCATGGGGTGTTATTTCCCTGTGTAGATTTGGAACCATTCACTGTAATGTTTTCATGTGAAAATTATTATGTATGTCTCCCGCCTTCGCTCTAGAGAATACAGATTTGAAAGATTTTAATAGGTTCAAATAATTTAGATGTTTTATTGAGTGGATTCTAGCAATAAAGGATCCTTTTATGCTCTTCAAGTCAGCAATTTCTCCAGCTTTGAATGGGGCTGTTCTTGAGCAGCAGTATTCCACTCTTGAGAGCACTAGCGCCTTGAAGACTATTATCTCTTATGTGAAAGGTTCTTGTTATCCAACCTGTTATTTTTTTGCACTTGTAACACGCTTTATTTTGTTCTTTAAAAGTACTGTCTATCGACGTGATGACTTCCCTTCCTCCCTTGTCAGGATACGAACCTGGGCCAAATCCCTTGAGAAACGCGATTTGGCTCTCTCTGTCTGTCTGTCTGTCTGTCTGTCTGTCTGTCTGTCTGTCTGTCTGTCTGTCTGTCTGTCTGTCTGTCTGTCTGTCTGTCTCTCTCTCTCTCTCTCTCTCTCTCTCTCTGTCTGTCTGTCTGTCTGTCTGTCTGTCTGTCTGTCTGTCTGTCTGTCTGTCTGTCTGTCTGTCTGTCTGTCTGTCTCTCTCTCTCTCTCTCTCTCTCTCTCTCTCTCTCTCTCTCTCTCTCTCTCTCTCTCTCTCTCTCTCTCTCTCTCTCTCTCTCATTCATTCATTCATTCATTCGTATATCTACCTAGGAAAAGGAGGTGATAGTAGGGTGAAGGGGTCATAAGAGCCTTCACAAAGACCACGAGACACACAGACAAAAATGGAAAAACAACGCAACATTTTCATCAGTTGCGAAAAGCCTTGCAACTCATGTTTTTTCTCCAGATTTTTTCCTTTCCTTAAGACTTTTAGTCCGAGAAATAAGTCTTTTATTTCCCGTCAGTCGAGAGGAAGGTGCTCGCTGAGGCTCTTCCCTCAGGAACAAAAACGTTAAACATTCCTTCAAATGAATCGATATAAATATCACCGCGCTCTTGTGTCTTCCTTTTTTCTTTAAAGAGTCAGTGGCCGTGTGTGTGTGTGTGGGGGGGGGGGGGGGGGGCGGCGAAACCGGGTCATAGTTAAAAGGTCCGGGGTTCGACTCCCGCTGTAGGACATAAACGTTTAGGAACGTTTTCTTTCACATGAGAGACCATCAGTAGTTCAATACAATGAACTTATTATTATTTTTTTTATTATTATTATTTTTACGTATAACAAAAACCGTGTATCGAACTGGCCTTCAGGCCAATATTAACACGATCTGGACCTGACTCGTGGAATTCAATAATCATAAAGAAATGTACAGTACCAGTAGCGGGAGCGCTCAGTGTAATATGGAGAAAGAGCCTGGATACAGGAGAGATACCAGCAGCACTTAAATCTGCAGATATAGCTCCTCTGCACAAGAGGGGTAGTAATTAAAGCTTTGGCAACAAATTATAGACCAGTTGCACTAACATCACACATAATAAAAGTTTTTGAAAGAGTGATTAGGAATCAAATTTCCCGTTTTATGGAAAATAATGAACTTCACAACCCCAGGACAACGTGGATTTAGAACGGGAAGCTCCTGTCACAGTTACTTGACCACTATGACAGGAATTGACAGGGTGGACAAAGACAAACTATTTAGCGCGGGGGAACACGAACAAGGGGACACAGGTGGAAACACAGTACCCAAATGAGCCACAGAGACATTAGAAGGAATTATTTTTTTATGTCACAGTAGTTAACAAATGGAATGCAGATGTTGTAATACATAGATTTTGCAAAGGCATTCGACAAATGTGACCATGGAGTGATAGCCCAAAAAATGAGACAATAGGAATAACGGGTAAAGTGGGGCGTTGGATTTTCGACTTTCTGTCAACCAGAATGCAGAGAATGACGATCAGTCAAGTAAGGTCAAGCCCAAGTGCAGTGAAACGCTCTGTACCCCAGGGCACAGTCCTTGCGACACTGCTATTTCTCATTGTTATCTCTTATATAGACAAAAATACTATTCACAGCTTCGTGTCATCCTTTGCCGGTGATACAAAAATCAGTATGAAAAATGCCACAGCTTGAGACACTGAAAAACTGCAGGAAGATATAAATAAAGTATTTGATTGGGCAACTGAAAATAACATAAATGTTTAACGGTGATAAGTTCCAGGATACTGAGGTATGATGGAAACGAGGAATTTAAACGAAACACAGGGTACAGGACACAATCAAACTGTCTCATAGAAGGAAAGCAATGGGTAAAAGATCTGGGAATTATGATGTCTGACGACCTGACAGTTAATGAACTTAACCGAGCAAATATAGCGGCGACCAGGAAAATGATAGGATGGATTATGAGAACGTTCAAATCCACGGACCCCACATAAAGGCTAACACTATTTAAATCACTGGTGCTATCCCGTCTTGAGTATTTCTCGGTACTCACTTCTCCTTTCAGAGCGGGAGAGATCTCTGAAGTAGAGGGAATACAGAGAACATATACGGCAAGCGTAGAAACGATAAAACATCTACATTATTGGGACCGTCTCAAAGCTCTCTAAATGTACACTCTGGAAAGGAGACGAGAAAGGTATCAAATAATATATACATGGAAGATACTAGAGGGCCAAGTCCCGCATTTGCACAGTAGAATAACAACATACTGGAGCGAAAGGTACGGAAGGAAATGCAGAATAGAACTAGTGAGGCGTAGAGGTGCCATAGACACAGAGAGCATTGTCTTATCATCAGAGGTCCACAGCTGTTCAACATCCTCCAAGCAAGCATTAAAAATATTCCCGGTACGAAGGGTGGATGTATTCAAGAGGCATTTGGACAGGTTCTTGCAAGAAGTGCCGGACAAACCAGGTTCTAGTGGATATGTATGCCTGAGGGCCGCTCCAAGCAAGAGCCTGTTGGACCAAGTTATCACAAGTCTGGCCCAGGCCGGGCTCGGGGACTAGAAGAACTCCCGAAATCCTCTTCGGGTATGCTCCAGGTAACGTCCTCATTTAGTCTTTTATATATTTCCGATTCTTACGCTGACGAAGTTCCTTCTGGCATTTCTGTGACTCATCTGTGTCTCAAGTTTGTATTTATGTTCACTCGTTCTTCTGTTCCTCACTTTGAACATTGCTTCTCTGCTTACCAGGTCAGGAGCCAGGTTACCAGGCCTTAGGATCTTGTATGTGGTTATCATGTGTACCCTATGACTTCATTTCCTCCAGGGGGTTCCATGCCGAGGCAGCATACTCAAGAGTGAAACTCACATAGGATGTGTATACTGCTCGGACGAGTTGTGTCTCCGTCGCCTCTGAAGGACAACGGGGCCTTTGCCAGCATCTAGTGCTGCCCTAGTTATTCTAGTGACGTGTGCCTCTGGTGTTACATCTTCCAAGCCTTCCTCTTTTGTAGCAGAGGGAAGTTAGAGTCCATTTATTCTGTACTGTATCTGAGGCCTTCTCACTCCATTCTTTAGTCTCCTAACCTGTGTTTGCGTGTGAGTATTTTCTGTTTATATTTACAATATGTGCCACCGTGATGGAGCTGTTAGCTCTTGGGCCCCGCCTTTCTAAGCATCAGTTGTCGAATAATCTGAATGTTCCTACAAATTTTTCCACTGTCTCGCTCAAACACTGTCGGTCTCCAACGCCATGATTCATCACCGTGATGGGGTCGTGCTTCCTGCTGGCTCGTCCGCCACAAGCCACCAACAAGCAGGACAAACACACTAACAACACATCATTACAATCCACCAAACCCCATCAACAGGCAGCGCTGCGCAGACTCCTCCAAGCAGGTTCTGGAGACGACGGGAGGAACCGCACGCCAACCCGCGCATCACCCGGAAAGCTGGCAAATGAGCTCGCCAGCCCGATGCATTCATTCACAAAGTTTACGTACGACGTGTTAGAAATACGGGGGGAGTCGTCCTCCTCTTTCCCGCCAAAACGCCGATGAGGTTACGAGACTTCCATTCAGACGCGACTGTTTTGTGTGAAGATCATCGCTGTGTCTGGCGGCGATGACTCAGGGGAAAGCTATGTGTATGTAAAGGGGGAGCTGGGAAGGCAGGAAGGAGGAGGAGGGGGGTGTGGGGGTGGAGCAAGGCGTCTATTGTTGGCCGCAGGAGAGAGCTATGTATGTATATTGGTGCTTAGCTCATTAAGGAAGTCGACTGGTGTTTTTGCTCACTTGTGTTTTGTGAATGAAGACGTGTAACCTACGAGGCCGCGCCGCGTACTATTTGCGCTCCGGCCTCCCAAGTTGTGCGCGTCGCGTGTCTGGTCTGAGTCGGACCGTCTCGGCCGTAAGGGTTGTCCCGCCGGAAGTGCAGATACTCATCACCGGGTTTCCGCGGGCCGCTCACTTCCCCCCTAACGTCATGTTTTGCCCCCGCTCAGAAAAGGCCTCCTTTGAAGATGGTTAACCCGTAATTGTATAGTAGGTAGATGTGAATATTCCGGGTGACATGAAGCGGTTTAGTCGACGGAAGTAGCGAAGTTTCCGGCATTGACTCGACTCCCGATAGCGACCCCATCTTCCGATAGCGAGCCCATCTTCCCGATAGCGACCCCATCTCCCGATAGCGACCCCATCTCCCGATAGAGAGCCATCTACCGACTAGCGAGCCATCTCCCGATAGCGACCCATCTCCCGACTAGCGACCTCATCTCCCGATAGCGACCTCATCTCCCGATAGCGACCCCTCTCCCGATAGGCGACCCATCTCCCGATAGCGACCCCATCTCCCGATAGCGACCCCATCTCCCGATAGCGATCCCATCTCCCGATAGAGAGCCATCTACCGATAGCGACCCCATCTTCCGATAGCGACCCCTCTCCCGATAGCGACCCATCTCCCGATAGCGACCCCATCTCCCGATAGCGACCTCATCTCCCGATAGCGACCCATCTCCCGATGGCGACCCATCTCCCGATAGCGACCCCATCTCCCGATAGAGAGCCCTCTACCGATAGCGACCCCATCTTCCGATAGCGAGCCATCTCCAGATAGCGACCCATTTCCCGATAGCGACCCCATCTCCCGATAGCGAGCCATCTTCCGATAGCGTCTTCTCAACTAAAGGCAGTGGGCTTCCTGGTGTGTGTAGGAGACAGGCAGGCGGTAATTCCTGGCTGCTATGTTGTTGTTGTCAAGTCAAGCCTGGAGCTCCCAGCTACGTGGGAGTCAAGCCTGGAGCTCCCAGCTACGTGGGAGCCAAGCCTGGAGCTCCCAGCTACGTGGGAGTCAAGCCTGTGGCTCCCAGCTACGTGGGAGCCAAGCCTGGAGCTCCCAGCTACGTGGGAGTCAAGCCTGGAGCTCCCCGCTACGTGGGAGCCAAGCCTGGAGCTCCCAGCTACCTGGGAGCCCCACATACTCTTGTAGAGGACGGTCGGCGGACGCTCTATAAAGCTCACTTGCACATTTCCTCTCTGCAGTGCACTCAGCCACACACCACGTGGCTGGTGTGTGTGTACTGTGTGTGTGGGCCTGCAGGATCCAGCTGTTAGCTCTTGGACCCCGCCTTTCTAGACTGTCGGTTGTTTAAAGCAATGATTCCTGTCCCGTATCCCTATCTTATATACTTGTTTAAATTATGCTTCCACAACCTGCTCCTTTAGCTCATTCCCTTTTGTAAATACTCTCAGGCTAAACTCAATCTTTCTAACATCTCTATGACTCTTCTCAGTCTCAAGGCTTCCACTCAGCCTTGCTCCCATGTTTTATTGATTGGCATTCAATGTGAACGTTGCCTCTATTTTCACTCACCATGAGTATTTTATACGTCCCTATCATGGTGTGTGAGTGTGTGTAACCCTTTAGCCTGTAATAATTGCATTGATATAACCCCAAACAACTGGAAGAGTCCGCCCTCGCAGCAGAAAATAATCATCCGGTTATCAGGGGAAGAGGAGAGAAATGATCAAGATGTTAAAAGTATCTTTACAATTCTTACAGACCAGAAGGGTTGCATATAAGTTATAGCAACCCTTACAGTGAGACAGGAGACAAACGGGAGTCCCCCTAATATTTGAATAGGCTGAGGAGCTTGTACACAATTGATTTGGAGGCGGGAGACGGGTCCGCAGAGCTAAAGTTAAATCCCTGCAAGCACAACTAGATGAGTACAATTAGGTGAGTTGCAAGCGCGGTGCTGTGACTCCAGGTAGAGTTTCGTGCAACTCGCATCACACAACAGAAAGCTGTATTGCGTGTAGCTGTGATGGGACCAGGTGTAGTCCGCCACACACACACCACACACACACACACACACACACACACACACACACACACACACACACACACACACACACACACACACACACACACACACACACACCAATTAAGGGTGCATGTACCCAGTGGAAGGTGGACAAAATGAACACATATTTGTCCCTAAGCCACTGTGTTGGCCAGACTCCTCCACAACTCACTACCGCTGCTTCAGGTATGAAGGAGTCTCGTGTGCCTCTTACCAGTTATTCACAAAGTTAGTTGTCAGTACTCTTAAGAAACAACGGTTGAGGTTCAGTAGACGCCTAAGATCTTCCCTGTCGAGCCACCGTATAGTGACGCAGCTGTGTGTGTAGCTGGTCCACACTCACCATCCGCACATGACCCGTGCACACGCTGGTCCACACTCACCATCCGCACATGACCCGTGCACACGCTGGTCCACACTCACCATCCGCACATGACCCTGTGCACACGCTGGACCACTTGCCGGCCTAATTTTAGTGCAGAGCTTCACTACCCCGAGTGTCTGGCGACCAGCACCGAAGATGCTGTCACTAAGCTACCATAGTGTGTGTGTGTGTGTGTGTGTGTGTGTGTGTGTGTGTGTGTGTGTGTGTGTGTGTGTGTGTGTGTGTGTGGAACCCTCCACACAGGCGTCGTATCTGTGTGAAGTAACTCTTTCTCGCTTTTTACAATTGACACAATAAATGATTGTTTTGTCTTGTGTTTTGCATAGACCCCAGGTAAGGGGAGCTCCATAACTCGCTCCCGCGCACGCGTCCATGGACAATACCTGATGACACAATCTTCAAGTAATAGAGAGCTTCACTGTAGTCTCAGCAGTGAGGAAGGGAGTAGCTGAAGTCGAGGGGGGGAGGGAGGTGAAGCCGAAGACGCAGCCGTGGTGAGTGTCGACGGCTTCATCCTTGTCGACTCGAGGATGAGTCAGGGTGAAGGCTGAGTATAGGAACAATTGGGGGGGGGAGGGGGGGGGGCTACACGGGTGGGCCTCGCCTCCAGCTCTCCTCCGAACTCCTGCAGCTAGTTCTTGTTCTCGTTCTCTCTCTCTCTCTCTCTCTCTCTCTCTCTCTCTCTCTCTCTCTCTCTCTCTCTCTCTCTCTCTCTCTCTCTCTCTCTCTCGTTCTCTCTCTCTCTCTCTCTCTCTCTCTCTCTCTCTCTCTCTCTCTCTCTCTCTCTCTCTCTCTCTCTCTCTCTCTCTCTCTCTCTCTCGTTCTCTCTCTCTCTCTCTCTCTCTCTCTCTCTCTCTCTCTCTCTCTCTCTCTCTCTCTCTCTCTCTCTCTCTCTCTCTTCTCTCTCTCTCTCCCCCCCTCTCCCCCTCTCCCTCTCCCTCCCTCCCGCCCAGTCGACCAGAGTATCAAGGGCGGTGACCTCTAGCCGATAACCAGACACGTGATCGGCCATATCTCTCAGCACCCCCCCCCCACCCCTTTATCATCCCCCCAATCACCCATTGGGGGAATGTGAGCTAAGAGAAGGGGGGAAGGGAGGGAGGAGGGAGGGAATAGGTTACACCCAGTAGATGACGCATACAGCAGCTGCTTTATCGCTGCAAGATCCTAGCACAACTGCCGTGAGCTTGCTAAGTCAACATGAGCACTTCTTTACGACGGGAGAGAATGATATGTCTACGGTGTTCTGGAGGTCATGTAATGACGATCCGTTTGAGTCGTAACTCGCGTCTAAACATCTCAGAGTTCGGGTGGAAAGTTGTTTTCACGTATCCATACATTAAAACATTGATTGTAACCGTGATATATATGTGCTTCAGCCTACAGTTTAGACCTATTGTCTTGTGTATGACCCTCTGTCCTGCGTGACAGTGAATACCAGCATTATCCTCACTTTAATAAGACTATCAAAATCCTCAGATTAGGCAAAATTGTCATTAATTTTGTCAATAAAGATGTTAATAATAATAAAGTGTTCGGGTGGTGGGGAGCCAGATGGGGTGGGGAATGTGTTCGGGTGGTGGGGAATGTGATCGGGTGGTGGGGAATGTGATCGGGTGGTGGGGAATGTGTTCGGGTGGTGGGGAATGTGATCGGGTGGTGGGGAATGTGTTCGGGTGGTGGGGAATGTGATCGGGTGGTGGGGAATGTGTTCGGGTGGTGGGGAATGTGTTCGGGTGGTGGGGAATGTGTTCGGGTGGTGGGGAATGTGATCGGGTGGTGGGGAATGTGTTCGGGTGGTGGGGAATGTGTTCGGGTGGTGGGGAATGTGTTCGGGTGGTGGGGAATGTGTTCGGGTGGTGGGGAATGCCAGATGAGCATTCAATAGCCGTAGGGTTTTTCACCCTATCTCCTCCTCCTCCTCCTCCTCCTACCTTGGGTCACGGGCATCAATGTGGTTGCCCAAGACAGCAAGTCTTGTCAGTGGAGTTTCTTCTTGTTTACACAACACGGTGGTCGGGTGTAAACTCGACCAATCACGGAGTGCCACGTGTCACCTGACTCCCTTTGGCTGCGATTAAATCCCTGACAAACAGCCTCACAGACCTGGAGGCAGTTTCCAGTGAATGCTGATCAGTCTGCGGAGTAGAATAACTCGAAATCATCAACAGTTCCTCAGACCTCCTCAGTCTCCATCGCGAACATTCTCACTAATCACCAGCATCCCTAACAATCACCACCAACAACAATCACCACCACCAGCACTTTCCACAACCGCAGGAACCACTTCCACAATCTCCACCGCAAGCAGGAAGAGTTAAATTTACCTATCCGTAAGCATTCACCTTGACGAGTTTAAATGTTGAGGATTGAGGCTTTTGTTCCACTTGGCTGGGTACCCCCGTGGCCGGAATGCACGAGTTGGCAACCTGCAGCCCGTTCATTCATAACCGCTGTTGTCCAAAAGTTACTTCGCGGCGCTGGCTTCGACTTCGTATTATACACGGCTCATTCTATCCTAAGTATATTTCTGCAACTCGTTCGCATTATTTTTGTTTCCCGGATGTGTATGAGTATGGAGTGTGTTGTCAGGAGTAACATTAGCGGCTCTGCAGGCCAAGGCAAGTGGGTACGTTGTGAGTGCAGGTCAGCCAGCAACTCTGAGAGTGGCGGGATAAGGACGCGAGTCTAGAGCACAGATTGCGACCTGGTTCATTCATAAGAAAAACTCCACACTCAGTCCAGTCTCACGATTGTAGGTTCTTGGCCGCATGTTTACTTGAAGAGCGGGTGGCGGCAGGTGAACCGATTAGCGGCTGCTGCCTGCTCCTCCTGCTTGCCTGCCTGCCTGCTTGCCTGCCTGCTGCTGCCTGCCTGCTGCTGCCTGCCTGCCTGCTTGCCTGCCTGCCTGCCTGCTTGCCTGCCTGCCTGCCTGCCTGCCTGCCTGCCTGCCTGCCTGCTTGCCTGCCTGCCTGCTTGCCTGCCTGCCTGCCTGCTTGCCTGCCTGCCTGCTTGCCTGCCTGCCTGCTTGCCTGCCTGCCTGCTTGCCTGCCTGCCTGCCTGCCTGCCTGCCTGCCTGCTTGCCTGCCTGCCTGCCTGCCTGCCTGCCTGCCTGCCTGCCTGCCTGCCTGCTTGCCTGCTTGCCTGCCTGCTTGCCTGCCTGCTTGCCTGCCTGCCTGCCTGCCTGCTTGCCTGCCTGCCTGCTTGCCTGCCTGCTTGCCTGCCTGCCTGCCTGCCTGCCTGCCTGCCTGCCTGCCTGCTTGCCTGCCTGCCTGCCTGCCTGCCTGCTTGCCTGCCTGCTTGCCTGCCTGCCTGCTTGCCTGCCTGCCTGCCTGCTTGCCTGCCTGCCTGCCTGCCTGCCTGCCTGCCTGCCTGCTTGCCTGCCTGCCTGCCTGCCTGCCTGCCTGCCTGCCTGCCTGCCTGCCTGCTTGCCTGCCTGCCTGCTTGCCTGCCTGCCTGCCTGCCTGCCTGCTTGCCTGCCTGCCTGCTTGCCTGCTTGCCTGCCTGCCTGCTTGCCTGCCTGCCTGCCTGCCTGCCTGCCTGCTTGCCTGCCTGCCTGCCTGCTTGCCTGCCTGCCTGCCTGCCTGCTTGCCTGCCTGCCTGCTTGCCTGCCTGCTTGCCTGCCTGCCTGCTTGCCTGCCTGCCTGCCTGCCTGCCTGCCTGCCTGCCTGCTTGCCTGCCTGCTTGCCTGCCTGCTTGCCTGCCTGCCTGCCTGCCTGCCTGCCTGCTTGCCTGCCTGCCTGCCTGCTTGCCTGCCTGCTTGCCTGCCTGCCTGCTTGCCTGCCTGCCTGCCTGCCTGCCTGCCTGCCTGCCTGCCTGCCTGCCTGCTTGCCTGCCTGCCTGCCTGCCTGCCTGCCTGCCTGCTTGCCTGCCTGCCTGCCTGCCTGCCTGCCTGCTTGCCTGCCTGCCTGCCTGCCTGCCTGCCTGCCTGCCTGCCTGCCTGCCTGCTGCTGCCTGCCTGCCTGCCTGCCTGCCTGCCTGCCTGCCTGCCTCTGCTGCTGCTGCTTCATTTTGTGTTACCAACGACATTTGTGCCGCCGATCCTACATCATGTGTGGCGGCTATTAATACTTCCACTACAACTGCTCCTTGTGTGCCGCTGCTGCTGCCGCTGCTGCTGCCGCTGCTACTGCCGCTGCTGCTGCCATCAAATATCTAAGTTACCGCGGCGGCTGCCGACAAAGCCTCTGCTTTGCATGCTTCCGTTTCTGCTGCCGCTGCGGTCATTACTGCGTTTATACAGTTGATGTTGCTGGCGCAGCTGCCCGCCGCTGCTCAGCTGCGCCTCCACGTGTCCTTAACCCCCCCCCCCACCAACCCCCTCCCCTCCTTTGCTTCTCGCTGGTGTTGTGCTTGTTGCGGTTGGTGGTGGTTGTGTTGTGGTTGTTGGAGATGGTGGTGGTTGTGTTGGGGTTGTTGGAGATGGTGGTGGTTGTGTTGTGGTTGTTGGAGATGGTGGTGGTTGTGTTGTGGTTGTTGGAGATGGTGGTGGTTGTGTTGTGGTTGTTGGAGATGGTGGTGGTTGTGTTGTGGTTGTTGATGGTGGTGGATGTGGTGTTGTTGGGAATGGTGGGAGTAGTGGTGGTATTGATGAGCCTGGTGATGGTTGCGGTGGTGATGATGTGGATGGTGGTGATTGTGATGGTGTTAATGGTGTTAATCGTGGTGGTGGCGATTGTGGTGTTGTTGGGAATTATGTGATTGTAGTGGTGTTGATGGAGTTGGTCCGGGGTTGTGGTAGTATTGCTTGGGCTGGTACTTACATATCAGTGAAGGGAAAATGATGTCTAGGTCTGTAAAATCTTACATTCGAATTGCTTGTCCAATCTGGCCTCGAAGCTAAGGATGGAGGTGGCTCCCAGAACTTCTGTCAGTCCGTCCCACGTGTTGACCCCCAGTACAGGCTACGAGTGTACCCGGATATTTCTTCGACTGATCCACTCAATATCTTGTATGTTGCGATCATGTCCTCTCTGAGGTATACCTCTGCTTCTTCTCTCCTCCGTGGTTGTGAGGCGTAGTTCCCTTAATCTATCCTAATGGCCCAACACTCGTCGTTCCGGCGGTAATCTTATTACAAACCTTTGTTCTTTCAGTTGTGGTTTTAACAAAGACTGTGTAGAGTGCCGTGAAAGAATCCTGGTTTAGGGGTTTCTGAACGTGATTCTGATGTTTGCCAGCGTGCCATAGCCGGGCCTCGGGCAGGGCCTCGGGCCTGGCCTCGGGCAGGGCCTCGGGCCGGGCTTGGGGAGTACAAGAACTCCCAGAACCCCATCAACCAGGTATCACCCAGGTATCAACCAGGTATCAACCAGGTATCATCCAGGTATAGCCTTCAGAATTACCTTGTTTATGTATGGTTCTGGTGTCGTTACAACCATACTAACGTCCCCCATCATTTTCTCTCTCCGATCCCTGCCGTTGCCTGCCCCTTATGGTGGGGTTGTGTTGCGGAGTGTGAGGATTGTATGGGGTGTTGAGGATGAGGGGGTTGTGGTAGTGTTTCTGGGAATGGTGAAGGTGTTAGTGGTTGTGTTCAAAATATTGATTGTTGGTGTTGTTGGGTGTCTTGGTGCTGCTCTGGTGCCACACAAGGGCTCAACACATCGTGGTACCACACAAGGGCTCAACACTGTGTTGCCACACAAGGGCTCAACACTATGGTGCCACACAAGGGCTCAACACTATGGTGCCACACAAGGGCTCAACACTATGGTGCCACACTAGGGCTCAACACTATGGTGCCACACAAGGGCTCAACACTATGGTGCCACACAAGGGCTCAACACTATGGTGCCACACAAGGGTTCAACACTATGGTGCCACACAAGGGCTCAACACTATGGTGCCACACAAGGGCTCAACACTATGGTGCCACACAAGGGCTCAACACTATGGTGCCACACAAGGGCTCAACACTATGGTGCCACACAAGGGCTCAACACTATGGTGCCACACAAGGGCTCAACACTATGGTGCCACACAAGGGCACTAACAGAAACAAATAAGTGCCATTATCCTGATCCCTTCTATATAGTCGTGGTGGCTTGACACTTTTTCCTGATAGTTACCTTCCCTTGGACCAGTACTTGCTGTAAGTACTGTCATTGTGGATGTACTCACCTAGTTGTGCATGCGGGGGTTGAGCTTCGGCTCTTTGGTCCCGCCTCTCAATTGTCAGCCAACCTGTGTACTGAGCCTATTGGGCTCTATCATATCTACATTTGAAACTGTGTATGGAGTCAGTCTCCACCACAGCACTGCCTAATGCATTCCATCTGTTAACTACTGTAAAGTGTTGATCTTGTCTGTTCCCCCTAAGAACATAAGAATAAAGGAATGCGCCAAAGGCCTAATGGCCCACACGAGGCAGCTGCTATTTATACCCAGGCAAACCCATCCGTGCACACGTGTAGCCTACGCTTGAAACAATCCAGGGATCCCACGTCTATTGTGTTACTCCGGTAATTTGTTCCATAGATCAACAACTGTGTTTACAGCCCGGTACTGACCCGAAGAACCTGTTGTTATCTCTTATGTCTCGCCCCAAGAGTGGTGAGCTCCAGCTCCTCAGCTCACTCTGTGCCCTCAGCTCACTCAGCTCATTCTCATAAATCAACTCTCAGTTCTGATATGAGCTTCGTTACACTTTTTTTTATACAGTTTGGCTTCATGTGTGTTTAGGAGGGAGTTCCCTGCTGGACTTCATACTCCTCTGTGCTTGCAATCACCTAATTGTTATCACCTAATTGTTATCACCTAATTGTTATCACCTAATTGTTATCACCTAATTGTTATCACCTAATTACAGTTACGGAAGCAGGCAGTGCACGCGGGATCCCGTCCACAGATGATATATATAATCATGTTACTGTAGAACCTGTCGTTTCTTCACTATCGCACTCTTCCTATTCACAATTTATTAGTGGTTGAAGTTCTCCTCTTATCAACGGTTTCACATCCTGCCAGAATCTTTAATGTAGTGACTATGTCCCACCCACCCTCTTTTTCTCCTTGAGTTTTTGTAATGTTTTCGCTTTTATGAGTCAGCTACGAGACTCATTTCGTTGCATGTTTTTTGGTCATTTACTATTTTCTTGTTTCAAGGCCCTAAGGGAGGCGGTCGGCCGAGCTGACAGCACGCTGGACTTGTGATCCTGTGGTCCTGGGTTCGATCCCAGGCGCCGGCGAGAAACAATGGGCAGAGTTTCTTTCACCATATGCCCCTGTTACCTAGCAGTAAAATAGGTACCTGGGTGTTAGTCAGCTGTCACGGGCTGCTTCCTGGGGGTGGAGGTCTGGTCGTGGACCGGGCCGCGGGGACACTATAAAGCCCCAAAATCATCTCAAGATAACCTCAAGATAACTATAGGACCCACCAGACGAGCGCTGTGGGTGTTCTACATGTCCTCACTTGAACAGTCTTAATTTAGTTGTTAATTTTTTGCATTTCTTGACTCTCTTGTTGCTTCCTCCTGCTTTTTTTTTTCCTGCTTGGTTCAGCAGTGTAACGCTAACCACCAGACTTGTCCCTCCCAAGCCCCCTAACCACCAGACTTGTCCCTCCCAAGCCCCCTAACCACTAGTCTTGTCCCTCTCAAGCCCCCTAACCACCAGACTTGTCCCTCCCAAGCCCCGTAACCACTAGTCTTGTCCCTCCCAATGCCCCGTAACCACCAGACTTGTCCCTCTCAAGCCCCCTAACCACTAGTCTTGTAAATAATAGACTTGTCATCCTGAAATCCATCAAAGTCACTTGTTTTTGGTCCTCGTTAACTCATCCAACACCTGCAGCTGTTGCTCGGACCCCCCCCCATCCTCCCCCCCCCCTCTCCGTGGGTTCAAGGTCACGTTGGCCTGTCTCGTGTTGACAGTTGACAGTGTCGGCAGTTACCAGTGCTCTTTTCTAACGACCTCCTGCAACCTCTCCCCCCCCCACACACACACACACCGCCGTTGTTTGTTGTGTGTGCGCTCGTTAGTTGTGTCAGGTGTGTAGTAAAGCAGGGTTATGTTTGAGTCATGAAGCCCCTTCAAGTGGATGGGATACCATACGTGTGATCTCAGCCTGCATTATGTTGGTAACGGTCTTTCTCATAGCCAACCTATCGTTCCACGTTCCGTTTCTATCGTTCCGCGTCCCGTTCCATACCCCGTTCCTATCGTTCCATGTCCCGTTCCTATCGTTCCATGTCCCGTTCCTATCGTTCCATTCCCGTTCCTATCGTTCCGCGTCCCGTTCAATGTCCCGTTCCTATCGTTCCGCGTCCTGTTTCATGTCCCGTTCCTATCGTTCCATGTCCCGTTCCTATCGTTCCATTCCCGTTCCTATCGTTCCGCGTCCCGTTCAATGTCCCGTTCCTATCGTTCCTCGTCCCGTTTCTATCGTTCCACATACCAAGCGTATCGTTTCTTGCCTCGTTCATGTGGTTCTGGGGTCTATTCGTGGAGTTTCGTGCTTCCGTGCATGTACATTTCTACCGCTTTTCATGGCCGCTCCGTGTAGACATTTATGTATTTCCGTGCCAAGTAGCCGTGTCGCCAATTCGTGCAGTTCCGTGCCACCATTAACGCAGTTAGAGTAGCCTAAGTGTCCCTAATCATGTGCAACACGACCATGACTCGTACCTCTTGGATCCTGACCAGGTTGTTGGACTCTTAAGCATTAACCTGTCGCTCCAGGTCTTAATCTGTCACTCCGGGCCTTAACCTGTCGCTCCAGGTCTTAACCTGCCGCTCCAGGTCTTAACCTGCCGCTCCGGGCCTTAACCTGCCGCTCCGGGCCTTAACCTGCCACTCCAGGCCTTAACCTGTTACTCCAGGTCTTAACCTGTCACTCCAGGTCTTAACCTGCCGCTCCGGGCCTTAACCTGTCACTCCAGGCCTTAACCTGTCACTCCAGGTCTTAACCTGTCACTCCAGGTCTTAACCTGTCACTCCAGGTCTTAACCTGTCACTCCAGGCCTTAACCTGTCACTCCAGGCCTTAACCTGTCACTCCAGGCCTTAACCTGTCACTCCAGGTCTTAACCTATCACTCCAGGCCTTAACCTGTCGCTCTAGGCCTTAACCTGTCGCTCCAGGCCTTAACCTGTCGCTCTAGGCCTTAACCTGTCACTCCAGGTCTTAACCTATCACTCCAGGCCTTAACCTGTCGCTCTAGGCCTTAACCTGTCGCTCCAGGCCTTAACCTGTCGCTCTAGGCCTTAACCTGTCGTTATTTACCCTGGAGGAGTCTCCCGTCCGTTTCCCATACGCATTAGTACTAACCATACGCTCTCATTGTACGAACCTGTCAACACGAATCTCGCATCACGAAACACGAAGGTCGTAATTTTTCACTTATTCGGTGCCGCATAAATCAAGCCATTTTTCCTATCCTGTAATTTATCTAATCTTGCTGTCACATTTTTTGTGTTCAACACACAGCATTGTTGGTTTTTTGAACAATAAATCATTTGTGATGTATGTACGCCCGTGCGTGTTTAGTTGGTGCGTATGGCCGCTCGTGCGTGTTCAGTTGGTGCGTATGTACGCCCCGTGCGTGTTCAGCTGGTGCGTATGGATGCTCGTGCGTGTTCAGTTGGTGCGTATGTACGCCCCGTGCGTGTTCAGCTGGTGCGTATGGACGCTCGTGCGTGTTCAGTTGGTGCGTATGGACGCCCGTGCGTGTTCAGCTGGTGCGTATGGCCGCTCGTGCGTGTTTAGTTGGTGCGTATGTACGCCCCGTGCGTGTTCAGTTGGTGCGTATGGACGCTCGTGCGTGTTCAGTTGGTGCGTATATGACACAAACATATGACACAAACATGCGCTTACTTTCCTGTCGTTCGTGGCTGTATTATGGCCAGGAGGCCTGGTCGGGGGACAGGGCCGTGGGGGACGTTGAGCCCCGAAATCCTCGCAAGGTTACCAGTCATCTCTGTACCTTTATGTGAGTACCTGAACCTGTACACCGGTTGGTTGAAAGGTGAGAGGCGGGGCCAGAGAGTCGAAGCCCCGCAAGCACAATTAGGTGAGTACACGGACGCAACAATCATAAATATTCATGTGCTGCTGCACCACGCACGCGCGTGCGTTGCTGCTCCACGCACGCACGTGCGCTCGTACACCACGCACGCAGACAATAGCGGGTGACCATGCCGTGAGCCTGACCGAGGGCCGTGTCACGTGGTCCTCCCTGCATATTTTAGTCCAAGTTGTTACAGGATGTTTACACTCTGCCCTGCATCTGTGTTTACCGTCTTGATAAACAGGTGACTGTCGGCCCCCGCGGGAGTACTCGCGTGGAACACGTTGCTGGTATTTCCAGCCCAATATGTTAAGTCACATTGTTAAGACTATGTGTTAATGTGTTAAGACTCGTATGTTGACTTCAGTAAGATTATGTCTAGTGTGTTTAACAACTTCCTCTGCGGTATTGAGTCTCAGTTGACATCTTATTTCCTTTGTAACTGTGTTAGACAATGTTCCAGTGGCCTGTAGGGCACTTCTCCACAAGGCTGACATTTCCTCTTCTTCTGGAAGCTGTGAGCGTATTTCCCATGCACTTGGGTCTCACGTCTGAGGCGTTCAGGTGCACTTATGTGTTTGTATTGTACTCTTTCCTCAGTATAAATGGTTCATAGTTGGATGATGTCTTGTACCAACCCGCAGATCTTGATGTTGCATTACGGTCACTGCACGTCTTCTGCATTGCTCTAGCTCTATTTTTTTTATTAATACATTAGGTACATCTGCATTTGTGCAGCTGCCCTAGACTATATGAAGAGGAGTACAGTGTGTCAAAAAGCTAGCTACGTGATGCTAAGAAATCCCCATCACACAGGATGGTTAGTCATACAGAGGCATGTGATAAGTAGTCTGCACTGGCAGACTCTGGGTGCATTATGAGGATATCATCATCAACACAAGAGTGAATAAGGCAGCAGTGGTAATAAAAGTCTCCATCTCGCAGGATGGTTAGTTATACAGGGCCATATGTTCAGTAGCCTGCACTGGCAAATTTTGGGTGCAATACGAGGATATCTTCAAGAACACGAGAGTGAATAAAGTAATTGCAAAGCTCCGGGTACCTCATGCCAACTGGTCTGAATGGTCTAATAACTGGGCATTCGGTGATGTAGTGTGGGAGATCATGCCGCAGTTCCTGCTCACAGAGCTCTAGCTCTATTTTCATAATCTGTTGCAGACTCTACGGTACGTTATTGCCTCTCTTAGTTGCAAGTTTTGCAGCTGCATTTGCAGGGTCATTCCCTGGTATTCCTACATGACTAGATTTTCTTCTTCAAGAACTGCTGGACCAACAGGGCTGGAGTGGATTTGTGTGGCCTGTGGGCCGCTCCAAGCAACAGCCTGGTAGACCAAACTCTCACAAGTCAAGCCTGGCCTCGGGCCGGGCTTGGGGAGTAGAAGAACTCCCAGAACCCCATCAAGCAGGTGTCAAGCAGACTTGACAGCAAGTTGGCAAGTCAAGTTAAAGCAGTGTTCTGTGACCTTGGTGCTCAAGTGTTTGCTTGAGTGCTGTAACACTTGGGGTCAGATGAATGTTGCCGCGTTGTATTCTATACTGAGCACTCGACCTCACCAGGTCATTGGAGTGTTCCTACAAGCGCTCACACACACACACACACACACACACACACACACACACACACACACACACACACACACACACACACACACACACACACACACACAGGGGGCCTCGTAGCCTGGTGGATAGCGCGCAGGACTCGTAATTCTGTGGCGCAGGTTCGATTCCCGCACGAGGCAGAAACAAATGGGCAAAGTTTCTTTCACCCTAAGTGCCCCTGTTACCTAGCAGTAAATAGGTACCTGGGAGTTAGTCAGCTGTCACGGGCTGCTTCCTGGGGTGTGTGTGTGGTGTGTGGGGAAAAAAAAAAAAAGTAGTTAGTAAACAGTTGATTGACAGTTGAGAGGCGGGCCGAAAGAGCAAAGCTCAACCCCCGCAAAAACACAACTAGTAAACACACACACACACACACACAACTGTTGCATAACACAGTAAATGTTTGGTACAGGTCCCGTACCTCATCACCACGTGTTCAAGACACGTTTCAGACACAAGGATCAGCCGAGTATTACAACAAGGAATGAATAATACATTAAATTATAATTAAAGCAAATTAATACCTACACAAATAAAAAAAAATAGATTAGAATATAATTGATATTGATTCGTAGAATACATAAATTTAATAAATAAAAATTAATATTTTAAAATATAATTTAAATGCGGATAAGTGTTGAAGTGGGGTAGGGGTTTATTAAAGAAGCGACAGGTGTAAAGGCAGGGCCCAAGAGCTAATGTTCGACCCCTTGTAAGGCCATCTAGGAGAGTACAAAGGCAACTACTCTGGATCCCCCCCCCCCCACCGGGTCAAGCACCATGGTAGAGAGGGGCAGCTGCATTGTGATTGGTGGGATGGACGGACCAATCAAGTGGCTCCTCCCCCTTCACTATTCTTCCAATCCCATCACCGTCCATTCTTTCCCCCTCCCCTTCCCCTCCCCCCTTCCCTCCCTTCCCCTCCTTTTCCCTCCCCTCGCTTTCCCTCCCCTCCCCATCCCTTCCCCTCCCCATCCCTTCCCCATTCCCCCTCCCCCCACCGTAATCACCCAGCCAATACCAAGTCATATCGCTAGTTCACTGTCTCCTCCGATTACGCAGTTACCGCCAATTACTGCCTAATGACCTACTAACAGGGACCTATAAACCTGACAGCTTAAGGTTAAGAAATTGAAATGGATGAGTATATACGCAATTATATTTTTCATTCATGTTGTACCGAGATGTGAAGAGTGTACTCACCTGTGTGGGTAATAGTTCATGTCCCTTGTTTACATATTGATGACACAGTGATTACGCTTAATTGAGTCGAGGGTCAACACTCTTAGTGCCGTGAATGTCTTCTTAGGGTAATTAACCGTTTTTAAGGATTTCTTAATGCATCTTGAAGGAGGAGAGAGAGAGAGAGCGAATGATAGAGATAAATAGAGAGAGATAGAGTTATAGAGAGAGAGATATAGATAGAGAGAGAGAGAGAGAGAGAGAGAGAGAGAGAGAGAGAGAGAGAGAGAGAGAGAGAGAGAGAGAGATAGAGTTATAGAGAGAGAGATATAGATAGAGAGAGAGAGAGAGAGAGAGAGAGAGAGAGAGAGAGAGAGAGAGAGAGAGAGGGAGAGGGAAGTAGAAGGGAGAAGAAACGATAAAGGACGGCGAATGATGAGTGGGGGGAAAGAGTTAAACAGGGAGAAGGGGTGACTGAAGAAGAGGGGAAAGCGAAAAGGGTAGAAGGGAAAGCGGGTAGTGGGGATAGAGGAATGGACTGGAGAGAAAAAGAAGCATTGAACACTAACGGGGCGGAGTGGCTGTAATCTATGGATCACCAAGGGGATGGGGCGGGGGTCACTGTAGCTTCCCGCGCGTGTGTGTGTGCGTGTGCGCGCGTGTGCGTGCGTGTGTGTGTGTGTGTGTGTGTGTGTGTGTGTGTGTGTGTGTGTGTGTGTGTGTGTGTGTGCGTGTGCGTGCGTGTGTGTGTCTGTGTGTGTGTGTGTGTGCGTGCGCGCGCGATAGCGTGCGAACATGCGTGCATGTGTGTGAGTAAGAGAGACAGATAGAGAGAGTGAGGGGGGGGGGGGCGGGGGGAGGAGGATTGGGGAGGGAGGGAGAGATGTTGCCTTTAAATCAGTGGCGATTTTCATGTTGCATTAGCGTAATAGCTTCAAGCTTCCGGTCTGGCCGTAGCGTGTATTACCCTTCATCACGCTCGTGTCTGCACGCTTGTCACCCCCTCTCCCCCCCCCATCCCCCCCCCCTCCCTCGCCATACCCCCAATAACCTAACCTTCCCAAAATGTTCCTGTCAGCATGCTCACCTGTGCACGTACAAGGACAGACACACGGACACGTACGTACACTTTCCGGTGTCTACTAAATACACATCTACGTGCAAATGTCCCCATTATATTCACGTTCTCTATTATCGCCCTCTGCATGTACCAAAAACGCACATAAACATACACGCAGTCACATGTATGTATGTATGTATGTATGTATGTACTCACCTAGTTGTGTTTGCGGGGGTTGAGCTCTGGCTCTTTGGTCCCGCCTCTCAACCGTCAATCAACAGGTGTAATGTATGTATGTATGTATGTATGTATGTATGTATGTATGTATGTATGTATGTATGTATGTATGTATGTATGCTCGCTCAAACACCCATACACGCACGCTAAAGACTTTTTTTTTTCAACCTTTTTAACAAAAATTTCTCTGTCGCCAGTACATAATATTTCTACCAATCAACTGCACACATTTTATCGGTTAGGTCCACTTAATTACTAATAGGCGCGCGCACTTTGGTACTAACGAGAGTAGTTACTATCCTCCTGAGAGTACAATTGTATACTATATAAGCAAATTCCTCCCCCCCCCCCCCCTCACCTCCACACACACACACACACACACACACACACACACACACACACACTTCCAAATATAAAAGCGAGTGTCATTTTTCCTTTGCCTCGAGTCTCTTGCAGGAGATTTGATGCACTCGGACACATGGGTTTTTATTAGAGAAGTGACAGTCTACAATATAGTGAGAGTGTGTGTGTCAACATGTGCAGCTGGGGGCGCTGGACACACCCATAGCTTTAGTCGACTGAGGGTCAGATAGGGTTCCATGTGGCCTTACTGTGTGGCCCTTCTCACTGAGGGGGAGAGAGAGAGAGAGAGAGAGAGAGACGAAGGAGGGAGTAAGGGTAGAATACTGTGAGAGTATGAGAGGAAGCAGAGAGACTAAACAAGAAGAGGATAGCGGAAATCAACAGTCATGTAAGGAGGAAAAAAACACATGTAAGTGGGAGTCGTGAGACCAAGCACTGATATAGACAACATAAGCACTCCCAAATCTAACACCTGCAACATGTGTGTGTGTGTGTGTGTGTACTGAAGACGCCGTACCGTGGAGAGAGAGAAGGCCGTTATTATATTAATGTTGAGGATGGCGGGCAGCAGCAGCACGTAAAGGGATGGTCAGTAACCCTCGGGGTGTTCCAGGGAAGAGGTGGGAGTGGTGTGCACGAAAACTCGTTCAATTAGTAAACATCAGTTAGGTGCTCCATTTGATAGATTAGGGACGCGCGCCGGCATGTGTCTGGGTCTGAATATGACTCCTCGAGACCCAGGCAGTAAAGAAACTTAATAATAAATTGAATCTTGATTTGATGAGTCTGATTCACCAATGTGTCATAATGTTTCAGCAACTCAAGTGTTGATGCTGTGGACACACTAATGAATCATAAGTGTTGGACCAAGCTCTCACAAGTCAAGCCTGGCCTCGAGCTGGCCCTTGGGGGAGTAGAAGAACTCCCAGAACCCCATCAAGCAGGTATATGTAGAGCTTTACTGACAAGTAAAATGCTCTACATGCTCTACATGTCCCCCGGAATGTTTCCTCGTGTATTTAGTGAAGTGGTTTTTTTTTAACATAATCCTAGTACACTTCACTTTACGGTATGATAGCACTGGTTGTATACAGACCTGCAGCACCGGAGAACGAGGCGCAGTGGCCCTGGCACCTTGTGGCACCTGCCACCTTGCAGTCGTGAAACACTCCGGTGTGTGGTTAATACTGGCACTTGTTGTCTTCCGAGTCACGGCGGTGGTTAGTCATTCCATCAGTTAGGTCCTATAAGACGGCGTTGTACAGGACTGCACGACTGGATGTTGAACACAAGGGAAGGCTTACATCAGGTGCACACTCGTCTCTTTGCAGGCAATACCTGCCTCCTCACAGACAACACCTGTCTCCTCACAGACACAAACAACACCTGCATCCTCACAGACAAACAACACCTGCCTCCTTACAAGCAACACCTGCCTCCTCACAGACAACACCTGCCTCCTCACAAACAACACCTGCCTCCTCACAAACAACACCTGCCTCCTCACAAACAACACCTGCCTCCTCACAAACAACACCTGCCTCCTCACAGACAACACCTGCCTCCTCACAGACAACACCTGCCTCCTCACAAACCACACCTGCCTCCTCATTCTGTGACACAATTCCTCCAGCACACCGAAGTTGTCTTTGATAGCAACATTGGCAGTCAACACCGCGTAGTATTTCATTAACCGGAATGGTCTGCCTGTCAAAAGAAATCATTTACCTTTCTGGAAAATGCAAAGGACAAACAACATATTGTTTGTTGGGAGCGCTGGAAATAAATGACTTCATAATTGGGTTCTTTTAGGTGTTCACCAGATTTTTGGTCTTGAAGAACAGTGACTAATTGATGGTGAGTGAATCTTAGGTGGAAAAGGTTAATTAATATAACAAAAATATTGATCTCTTTTAACCGCTTCGTACGTTGGATTGGTCGGTTAGACCTTCAACTATTAGGCCTGATGAGCCACCAGGAGGCCTAGCAAGAAACGGGGCCGCGGGGATCACTGATCCTCGGAATCATCTCAGGGTAGACTTAATCTAGGTTCAAGGTATAAGGGTAGACTCAAGGTATAAGGGTAGACTCAAGATAGACTCTAGGTATAAGCGTAGACTTAAAATAGACTCGAGGTATAATTCTTGAAAACGGAGAATGTAAACCAGCCATACACTGTGTGTGTGTGTGTGTGTGTGTGTGTGTGTGTGTGTGTGTGTGTGTGTGTGTGTGTGTGTGTGTGTGTGTGTGTGTGTGTGTATGTGTGTGTATGTGTGTGTGTGTGTGTTTCCCACAAGCGCAATATCTCAAACATTTCCACCAAAGCTTCCGATGTTTCGGGAACACCTTGCTGTTCCTTCTGACAACTCGTGCCCCTGGAGTTCACACCACGACTCGGACCACCAGGGAGATCTTACGACACACACACACACACACACACACCACGACTTGGACCACCAGGGAGATCTTACCACACACACACACACACACACACACACACACACACACACACACACACACACACTCTCACTCTCTCTCTCTCTCTCTCTCTCTCTCTCTCTCTCTCTCTCTCTCTCTCTCTCTCTCTCTCTCTCTCTCTCTCTCTCTCTCTCTCTCTCTCTCTCTCTCTCTCTCTCTCTCTCTCTCTCTCTCTCTCTCTCTCTCCCCGGACCCAACACCGTCGGTATATTGCTGCACCATGAATGGCTGAGAAAAGTACGTGACGTGATCCAGGTGGTGTCCCTGGCCTGGCTGCCTTAATCCTGCCCCCACTCCCCCATCTCTCTCTCCCTTCCTCCCCTTCCTCGGCTGGCTGTATTGTATAGCCTGGTAGTCTCTGGCTTGGCTGTATTGTATAGCCTGGTAGTCTCTGGCTTGGCTGTATTGTATAGCCTGGTAGTCTCTGGCTTGGCTGTATTGTATAGCCTGGTAGTCTCTGGCTTGGCTGTATTGTATAGCCTGGTAGTCTCTGGCTTGGCTGTATTGTATAGCCTGGTAGTCTCTGGCTTGGCTGTATTGTATAGCCTGGTAGTCTCTGGCTTGGCTGTATTGTATAGCCTGGTAGTCTCTGGCTTGGGTGTATTGTGTAGTCTCCGGGCTGGATGTGTATGGTCTCTAGTTTGGACATGTTGTATAACCTGCTTGTCTCTGGTTTGGATGTATTCAGTAGCCAGGTAGTCCCCGAAATGGTCGTATCGAACAGCCCGAGTACGTATTGTATAGCCTGGTAGTCCCTAAACCACCAATGGGAGGTTTGTATCACGTCCAATCTAGGTATGTTGTACAACCCGTTCTCGCAAATTTAATAAGTCAATATTGACTTATTAAATATGTGCATAGGTGACATTGTCGGAAAATCCGACACCATTTAATATATCATACAGATAATAGCTGTATTACCAACAAGTAACCCATAGAAAACGTAACTTGTAGTGGAATTACCGTCTAAAGAAAACGGGATATCATCACCACATACCATTATAATTCACCAGCTATTCTGCTGGGAATTATTCTTAAATACATTAGTCTTTGGACTTTACCATCATAAAAACATCTTATATAAATTAACTTAATTATCAATATTAAAGTAGAGTAAATGTGACCTTTCTATCACTTTCTGAAATCTGGACAAAGTAGGCCAGGCGTCAGAGTGGGGAAGGAGGGCAGCCATCATTGTTATACGAGACCAGAGGCTCACACGGGAGCAAATTCGGCTCCTGTTAATTTTACTTGGACGTAGTGTTATGGATACCAAAGGTGTACCATCTGTCAACACGCTGTCAACATATCAAGTTAAGTGTTCTTTCCGAAACCCATTATCTATCATTAGTGGCCATTAATGTCATTATATAGGGTGACCCGGTTAGAACGCGAAATCGCCTCATACTAAAGGTAATTAAGCCAGGTCTTCATGTTCCATGTACAGTTTTCTCTGATATACTTGTCATATATAGGTATCTGGCTTCACAGCTAGCGCACTTTTGACAGGTCAAGACGAGGATGCAAGATTATGTGCACCAGTTACTGGGTGATAGAAGCTACCTCAAAGAGGATAATTTGGTGTCTACACTCTAGTTATACCTGGTGGACTAACCTGCTGTACTATAAGAGAAGGAACCTCATCAATGTATGTAGCTATTACTGTAGTTTGATTGGCTGCATATGTGTAATATAAACCCCCCCTAATGTGTAGAGGATCGATTTGTGAGATTATGAGATTATTGCAGAAATACAGTCCACTTATCATTATACAAATTGCTATCGAAGTATATAAATTAACGTAAATATAAATTCATATAAATTAAATAAATATAAATCTCACAGGTCGGTTCCCACAGACATACTTAACATAATAGATACCCTTAAAAAGATTCATAGAAAACACCGACCTTACCTAACCTTGTTAGTATCTTAAGATAAGCATCTTATAGCTTCGTAATTACAATTATTACCTAACCTATAATAGGTATAGGTTAAGTAATAATTGTAATTACGAAGCAATAAGATGATTATCTTAAGATACTAACAAGGTTAGGTAAGGTCGGTGTTTTCTATGAATCTTTTTGAGGGTGTCTATTATGTTTAGTATATCACCTATGCACGTAGTTAATAAGTCAATATTGACTTTACGAATTTGCGAGAACGGGTTGTGTTGTAACACTTGCTACCACTGTAACACCTACCGGATACCACTGTACCACTGTAGGTTTACACACTAGTGATCTTAAGAATATTTCCTTATACAGTCTAAAGAATATAGTTGAGTGTGACCCTGTACCACTAGTCTCACACAGAACCAATGGTACGTTCAAGGAAATACTTAATCTCAATTTATAGGAGAAAACGGCTGCCACCCCTCCATTACACATTGGGTTCTACAAGAGTACTGATAATTATTAATTAGGGGATCACCAGTGGTTCATGGGGAAAACCACCGCGCTCTGTTGACTTAAGTTACTACCGAGAGATTCCTTCGTTCGATGAAAACACTTACTGCCAGTTATGTTACACAATTTAATGCTGGAGAACCTGGGAGGTTCACACAAGGAGGTTCAACGTCCTTGATGACACACGGGAGATGACAATGGGTAAACTAGTGACACACAAAGATGGAAATTTAACAAGATTTTATTAATCAGAATTATGCCATTCACCACAAATTCCTAAGTCACCTGCACTGGCAAAATGGTAAGTAATTTAAACATGGAGAATACATCAGAGATATCATACATTACCTTGGACGTCTGCCTCTCACACCTGGCAACTCTCACACCTGGCGACTCTCACACCTGGCGACTCTCACACCTGGCGACTCTCACACCTGGCGACTCTCACACCTGGCTCTGATGACACAGCCCTCCAGTCCTTCACTCCCCCAGGCACCCTAAATGTTATCGCCACACACTGGGGGTGTATACCTGAAAACTGCCCCCCAGCTCATGTCAGCTGGGGGGGGGGGGGAAGGGAAGGGAATTGTCGGGAAAGCGCCAAGCCATGACGACTATATAGCACTGGGAAGGGATCAGGGTAAGGATTTGGGATGGGATTGGGAGGGAAGGAATAGTGTCGAACCACTTGGACGGTCGGGGATTGAACGCCGACCTTCATGAAGCGAGACCGTTGCTCTACCGTCCAGCCCAAGTGGTTGGACAGGTGGGGGGGGGGGAGAGGGTGGAGTTGTTGCCACGTACCAGTTGAAGGCCTGACTCACATGCATCTTGAAAACATCACACTTACCATTCTTTAAGAATTTTTAATTAAAGCTGTCTGACTACAGTTATCCCAAACTATCTCGTAACTAATGGGCTTGGTAAAAACTCTTATCTCGCGTTAATTTGAGGTAAAGCAGCATCCTATAGGAATTTTTCTATTAAAAGTTGTTTGACATGCCTCTTAACTAATACAGGGCAAGGTCACCTCCTAACCCCTACACATCTCAAGGAGGGGAGGGAGAATTAAGAAGGGGTGAGAAAGGGGGGGCAATGAGAGAGAGAGAGAGAGAGAGAGAGAGAGAGAGAGAGAGAGAGAGAGAGAGAGAGAGAGAGATTGTCTTGGTTGATACAATGTAGTATGGGCCTCGTTACAAACATCTGTACCATACCTAGTTTCCTTATGTGCTTACTTAGTGAGGTTGGGACTCCTCGACGGAGCTGCGTTTTCTAAGACTGGTCTCACGTAGATGCTCTGAGTGCCTCCTTATTGAGCCTTGTTTTCTTTTTTATCACCTTCAGTTGCCTTCTTAGCCGTCAATACAGACAGTCCTCCTAAAATGATAATACTTAAAGCAAGTATTTGGTCCAATGTACCAATATGTAGTTTTCTCCCACCAAAAAGTTCAAATTGTTTAGTACTGAATTGGTCCAAATTGTATTCTCTTCAATACGACATTAAACTGAAGAAGATAACCTTACCTGTATTTGCAATTCTAGGCCTACACACGCTGTCTTAGGCCTAATACAGTACATATATGTACTGTATTAGGCTAGGCCTAGGAATGTGTAAGTTTAATTTTAGCTTTTTTGTCGGATTTTTTTAGATTAAAAGTACAAAATGTGAACCTTTTAGAGATCTTTCACTATATATTGGGACTTTGGACCAAATAGTTGCTATAAGCACTATCATCTTAAGAGGATACCTGGTTGATGGGGTTGTGGGAGTTCTTCTACTCCCCAAGCCCGGCCCGAGGCCAGGCTTGACTTGGGAGAGTTGGGTCTACCAGACTGTTGCTTGGAGCGGCCCCGCAGGCCCACATACCCACCACAGACCTTAGCGGGCTGCGCTAAGGTCGAATGAAAGTAGGCATCTTGTTCCTCACAAACTGTTGCGTGTCTTCGTTCTCTCTTGTTTAGTCTGTGTGTCATTATTCACGGTCGTTTTTGTGTCGTGAGTACGTGCTTGTGTGCTCCCCTGTTTGTGCCTGCTAGGTCGAGTTATAGCTCTTGGACCTCGCCTTTCGAGCCGCTGGTTGTCTAATGTAATGACTCGTGCTCTGTTATTTTTATCATATAGTCTTCAGAAATTATAACTTAACTTTTCTTCTACAACTTGGTAATTTAGTTGTAGAAGTTGTAGAAACATTCTCACATCTCTGTGACTCGTCTGATTCTTATGGTTTCGTCCATGTCAGTTTATTTTATTGGTAGTCATTTTGAACATTCTCATTTTCAACTCTGCCGACCGTCCAAGTGGTTGGGCACCATTCCTTCCCTCCGTCCCATCCTAAATCCTTATCCTGACCCCTTCCAAGTGCCGTATAGTCGCAATGGCTTGGCGCTTTCCCCCCTGATAGTTCCTTTCCTTCCTGCCTTTTTCCACTCTGTCAATTCCTCAAAATATTTTGTATCTCTATCAGGTCTCTCCTTTCTCTCCTTTTCTCTAGCGATGTCAGGTCTAGTTCTTTCTATTTTTCTTCATACTCCATCCATCCCAATTTCGGGACGAGATTCAATGTAAACCTCTGAAGCTTTTATTATTATTTTTTTAGATCAGGGCTCCAAAATGGGATTGCATACTCTTAGACTTGTCTCACGTAGGTGGTGTGCAGAGAACTAATGCTTCCTCATTAAGGCTTCTGAGCGATGTTCTGACTTCCCATTCTTGAGGTAATGTAATCCTATCCATATGTGCCTCCGGAGTCAAGCGTGCCTGCGTGTGTGCGTGTGCGTGCGACCTAGCCAGAACATATTCGTGTCATTTTATCAAGAAACACGTGGACTCCGAACTCTCGTAGATTTTAATACTCTCCGAAGCAGCGGATACGACGAAGACGAACAGAGGAAGGAGACGGAAGATAGAAGAGGAAAATTATAATTTAAAAATAATTAAATGATAATTTTCCTCTTCTGTCTTCATCCTCCTCCTCCTCTTTCGTTTCTTTCCTGCTGTGATGAGGAAAGCGGAAGAAAAAGAAGAAGAGTAGAGGCTAGGAATGAAAAATAGGAATAAGAGCATTAGGAAGATAAAGAGGGAAGAGAAAACTTTAAGGGGAAACAGGAAGTGAAGCTTGAAGATAAATAATATAGAGGGGCTCAAATTACACAAGAGCCATGTGGTGCCGTGAAGATGGGAGGGAGAGAGAGAGAGAGAGAGAGAGAGAGAGAGAGAGAGAGAGAGAGAGAGAGAGAGAGAGAGAGAGAGAGAGAGAGAGAGAGAGAAGAGAGAGAGAGAAAAAAAGGAGAATTGCAGAAACAGCAGAAGAGGAAAAACAATTGTAAGTAGAACGATAAGATAGAAGGATAGTAAGACAATGAGAGGGTGAAGGTAGCAGGGAGAGCCAGGGAGGGTGATTAGGGAGAGTGAGTGAGAGGGAGAGAGAGAGGGAGAGAGGGGAGAGGAAGAAGAGGCTCAGCAGGTAATGTCTCGTGGGATGGGGGAGGGAGGGGGAGAGGATGTGAAGGATTTTAATTAAACAAGCGAGTGCGTTAGGACCAGAAGGTCCTGGGCCTCTGGTTGATGACCTCAGGCTGCTTGCTTGGTTGTTTGCTTGCTTGCTTGCTTGCTTGCTTGCTTGGGGAGTGTATTAATGCTACTGGAAGCACCTAACAGTGATGACGGGGGGAGTAAGCTCTTGTAGCCCCGCCTGTCAGTCTTGGTGTACCTGGTGCGTTTGTAACTCTTAAATTCGAGTTCTTGATTGTACCTACCTGGAGCCAGATTCACGAAGCAGTTACGCAAGCACTTACGAACCTGTCCATCATGTCTCAATAAAGCTTTGTTTACAATTATTAAACAGTTAATGAGATCCAAAGCACCAGGAGGCTGTTTGTAACACTAACAACAGTTGACTGGGAAGTTTTCATGCTTGTAAACTGTTTAATTAATGTAACCAAAGCCGTCAAAGAGTGAGGAAAGATGTACACGTTCGTAACAAGTAACATCTTGCCCATTTTTCTCCGCCTCCACCGGGGATCGAACCCGGAACCTCAGGACTACGAATCCGAAGCGCTGTCCACTCAGCCGTCAGGCGCCCATGCCCATGACAGGTGCATGTCGCCTAGAGCTCCGAGCACCTCCTGACCACTAGTTGAATGGGTGACCGCTGCCTCCATGGGGGTGGTGGGGGGGGGGCCAATGGGTCCATGGAAGTAGCTACGTTACTAATCATGATTGATGAATGGCTGAGGTTTACCACCGTACCCATTACACCTTCTCTGGCGTAGTTACTATACCTCAGCACAGGTGGGCTAAGCTTTGTGTTATGATCGCTCACGGTATGTTTTCGTGAGAGGGTCCCTGATTGGCCGATTTTAATTACCCCGGGGTAATTAGAGCGGCTCTGATCCCTTAATTGGCTCACGAACCCTGGGGGAGACTCCTCCCTTCCACCCTTCCCCCCCCCCTGGCTAACTTGAGGGACTGCCTTGTTTGGTGTGGGGTCTGGGTGGGTAGTGGGGGGGTCTTTGTTGTGGGGTCTGGGTGGGTAGTGGGGTCTTTGTTGTGGGGTCTTTGTTGTGGGGTCTGGGTGGGTAGTGGGGTCTTTGTTGTGGGGTCTGGGTGGGTAGTGGGGTCTTTGTTGTGGGGTCTTTGTTGTGGGGTCTGGGTGGGTAGTGGGGTCTTTGTTGTGGGGTCTGGGTGGGTAGTGGGGTCTTTGTTGTGGGGTCAGGGTGGACAGTATGGTAATATGGACAGTGTCACCCGTCTTCCCGTCCCATTTATCGGTATATATATTTTTTAACCTGGTTTCAATCCTCTTCATATCTTAATCCTCTCTGTCAGTGACTGCCATCCCCCGTCTATCTCCCGTCTCCCTCACTTTCTGTCTCTTTATCTCTCTGTTTCTCTCCATTGATTCTTGGTCGCTCTTGTTATGGTAACCTTCTAATTCTTGTTTGATTTAGAATGTCTTATTGAGCTTGTGGTCTTAGACGTGTTCCGTTCTCGTATCTTTCATGTCTTTCTCTAGTTTATCCTTATTTCGTGTACCTCCTCGCTCCTCCCTGTATCTGTTGTCACTGATGTTTCCTCAGTGTACTCCACTCCTCAGTGTGTGTGCTCCACTCCTCAGTGTGTGCTCCACTCCTCAGTGTGTGCTCCACTCCTCAGTGTGTGCTCCACTCCTCAGTGTGTGCTCCACTCCTCAGTGTGTGCTCCACTCCTCAGTGTGTCCTCCACTCCTCAGTGTGTCCTCCACTCCTCAGTGTGTGCTCCTCAGTGTGCTCCACTGCTCAGTGTGTACTGTGTGCCTATCCTCGCCCTCAGTCTCTCTCTGTTATTATAACTCACGGACCCATTTATAAAATTAGCTTTTCAATATATTTCCCTGTTTTGCATGTCAACGCTCCCTCTAACTATCTTGCCGCCTTTGTCTCACTTTATACAATGAAGTCTGCACCCCTTCCCCCCCCCCCCCCCCCGCCCTCTCTCTCTCTCTCTCTCTCCCTCTCTCTCCCTCTCCCTCTCTCTCCCTCTCTCTCCCTCTCTCTCCCTCTCTCTCCCTCTCTCTCCCTCTCCCTCTCTCTCCCTCTCTCTCCCTCTCCCTCTCTCTCCCTCTCCCTCTCTCTCCCTCTCTCTCCCTCTCTCTCCCTCTCTCTCCCTCTCTCTCCCTCTCTCTCCCTCTCTCTCCCTCTCCCTCTCTCTCCCTCTCTCTCCCTCTCCCTCCTTCTCCCTCTCTCTCCCTCCCCCTCCCCCTCCCCCTCCCCCTCCCTCCCTCCCTCCCTCCCTCCCTCCCTCCCAGTCTACCCATCTCCCTGGTACCACCTCCCATTCCTCTGGCAATCTCCCTCATTACGTCAGGGCATCCATTCATAAAAACTGGTCAAAGCGTAGTGGATGGGTGGGGGAGGGTGGTGGTGGGTGGTGGAGTACGCCGGCCCCAGGACCCACCAGCACCCACTGGGTGAGGCTGGTGGGGAAAGTAGTGCACGGTTTGTGTACGCACTGCTGCTGCTAACCAAATGTAAACTGTCTTTGATGGGTATCTGATAGAGTAAATAGAGGAGGGGACAGCGCTGGAGTGGGACTCGAATCTGAATGGAGTTGATATTATTATATTAAGCAGCAGCAGCAGCAATAATAATAATAATAATAATAATAATAATAATAATAATAATAATAATAATAATAATAATAATAATAATAATAATAATAACGTATTACCCAATAATGAGAACACTGATGTTGACACAAAAGGTGTCAACTTTCTCTTTTTCAATATCCACAGCATTTTCAATACTGCGGATATTGAACTTTAGTGCAGTCAGAAGACGTGAGGATAATATACACTTCCTTGTTTCAGGTATGTGTCGTTGGAGACTAGGCCCCTGACCCGAGTTAGGGAGTAGAAGAACGCTCGGAACCATTTACAGGTAAACTACAGGTAAGAGGAACTGACTCCAGCTAAGCTACAGGTAAGTGGAACCCACTACAGGTCAACTACAGGTAAGAGGACCCGGCTACAGGTCAACTACAGGTAAGAGGAACTGACTCCAGCTAAGCTACAGGTAAGTGGAACCCACTACAGGTCAACTACAGGTAAGAGGACCCGGCTACAGGTCAACTACAGGTAAGAGGAACTGACTCCAGCTAAGCTACAGGTAAGAGGAACCCACTACAGGTCAACTACAGGTAAGAGGACCCGGCTACAGGTCAACTACAGGTAAGAGGATCCGGCTACAGATAGATTACAATAAAGAGGAAAATACTGGAGAAAAAGGGCGTAGAGTGAACCTCGGATATACGGCGCTACTTACTCCTTGTCACTAGCTACAGGATACTAAAAAAAAATCCACGTGAGATGGGGATTTTTTTTATCATCACGAAGCTGCATAAATGCACATGTACCTACATATGTTGAGGAAGGAAAAAAATGCTTTCATCGGACACTGTTGTTGCTGATCCAAGCTTGGGAGTGAGTCTGGGCTGGGCAAGGAGAGGAGAGGAGCAGCAGCAGGAGGAAGAGAGGAGAGGAGGAGCAGGAGGAGGAGGAAGAGAGGAGAGGAGCAGGAGGAGGAGGAGGAAGAGAGGAACATGCAACATCCCGGAAGTCTTCCATCACTTGTGTAGGTCTTGTAATGGCGGACTCTGCGTTCTTTTCTTTTAATTTCTTCTCATTTTATTTGGAAAGTTAAATATACCGTAAGATGTGTCATTTGGATATAAGACCCTCCTTGTGTTCTACCTCCCTCTGAGGGGGATCTTAAGGCCGGGCCCCTCACTGAGGAGGATCTTAAGGCCGGGCCCCTCACTGAGGAGGATCTTAAGGCCGGGCCCCTCACTGAGGAGGATCTTAAGGCCGGGCCCCTCACTGAGGAGGATCTTAAGGCCGGGCCCCTCACTGAGGAGGATCTTAAGGCCGGGCCCCTCACTGAGGGGACCTGGGGCACTGCTAGGGGCGGCCCAGCTTGGTATGAGCATAAGGTCAGCGCCATGATGGGGTACCTACTGCCTCGCACACCGGGGATTGACTCATCGCAATTAACGAGTTTAACTGGAAGTTTAAAGGTGTCGAAATAATCCCACAGGAAGAGACATGAAGCGAGCAAAAGGAAGACTGACTGAGGCCCGACTGAGCCCTGGCGGAGCCCTGGAGGAGCCCTGGCGGAGGCGACGACGGAGCCCTGGCTGAGGCCCGACGGAGCCCTGGCCGAGGCGACGACGGAGCCCTGGCTAAGGCCCGACGGAGCCCTGGCTAAGGCCCGACGGAGCCCTGGCGGTGCCCAGACGGAGCCCTGGCGGAGGCGACGGCGTCGTGTGGCTGGGGTCACCGTGGGGGATCGCGACATCCGGAAGGAAATGGGTTAGGCGTAGCACAGAGCGTTACCGTTTCCTAGAACGTCGCCATTTCCCGCGCTAATACCTGAATGTATAATTTCTTCCGGGAGGTGTTAGCGGCACGAGGGGGGATGTGTGATGCCGGCGGTGCCCTAAATGCTCTGGTTGGTTAACTTTTAGTGCCTCTAGGCCTAGTTGTTAGTGTTTTTATCAAAACTAGCAGAGGGATTTTGACAGCGTCCGTATTGTGATATTCAACATGACTTTTAAGGGCCTCTTGGTTACCATCGTGTGATAAATTACTAGACAGTAAACACACTTTTTTTGGGATGTTCGCACTCGTCTTCACGAGGTAAACAAGGGCATGTCTGTGTACCCATCTGCTTCATATCTGCCAACAATAATTCTAAAGGATTGTGTTGTTCCATCGTCAAGTCTTTAGAGATGAGCGCCAGAGACAGAGTCCTGGAGAACTGCTCTTTATGGCACGTTGAACATGGCGGTCTTTGATTAGTGAGAGAGAGAGAGAGAGAGAGAGAGAGAGAGAACTGGATCATTCCTTCATAGAGAGTTGATGCCTGTGGTAAGAGCGCCACTAGTTTTTTTGAAGGGGGAGCAGCAAGAGAGGAGAGGAGCAGCATTGTTTTCCAGCGCCTCAGTGTGGCAGCACAGAGGGGATTTTTTTCTTATTATTATTTTTCTACCACAGACGTGGCCACACATTTACAGTGCTAACCAGCATATATACATATTCTTCTGTCCTCCATGGACAGGGTTAGAGATCTGTTAAACATATAGTTCAGGGATTTATTAAATAATCAACCCTACAGAGGGGAAATGTACGCTGTTTTCATGCTTCCTGCCCTTTACCAGACTAACTTGAGGAACTCGACAGCCTGGGATAACTAACTTTGTGCATTCTATGTAACCAATTTTTTCTAGTAAAGTTTGAAACAAAATAAAATAAATCCAAAAGATAAAAAGGAATGGTAGAAGACACTATGAAATGACTGGTGTTGCGCATCCTCTTCTTCAAGGCGAACGGTCTCAAAACACACACACACACACACACACACACACACACACACACACACACACACACACACACACACACACACACACACACACACACACACACACACACACACAATATATATATATATATATATATATATATATATATATATATATATATATATAATGTATGTATATATATGTATCATATGTATATATGTGTATCAACATTAAAGTCCCCTGTAAGAAAGAAAAACAAGATTTGTTCTGATAGGCCTACAGCACACACAGGCTTCCGGCACCTATGCATGTAAACGGCCTATTGTAAATGTAAATGCCGTGGGTGAGGTGATGGGGCCGCTAGCCTTCCCTCGCCGACCCAGGCCAAGGTGGGGGGGGGGGGGGTAGGAGAGGAAGTTAGGATTACATTATTTTCTTCCTACTTTCTGGCGTGTGGAGGGAAGTTATGCTGTGCCAGCCAGATAAGGCACTGGTGTGGGGCTGTGAGGAGCCCTTCCTTACCTCCACCCCTCACCCCACATTCCCCCAGTACCCACAGCACTCCCTCCTCCCCTCCCCCACCCGGCACTGCTTCTCTAATAGTTTGTCCGGAATTTTGACGCTCAAAATTCCAAGGAATGGAGTTATGCCGTGGGAAAAAATGTAATTAAAAAGTGCAATTTGCTAAGCTGCTGTTGTCGGGGACGGGTCCCACGGACGGAGTCTTGCTGCCGGCAGGGAAAAAATGGAAAACCAAATATTTGCAAAAAGTATTATTATTATTATTATTATTATTATTATTTGACGGAGGAAGCGGGAGGTTGTACCACTACTATCGTGTGTGTGTATTTAGTCCTTATTTGGTTTAGGCCTGAGGCCTAGATCAGGGGTGTCACGGCCCCTGGATATGTGGGCCTGCGGGTCGCTCCAAGCAACAGCCTGGTGGACCAGACTCTCGCAAGTTAAGCCTGGCCTCGGGCTGGGCTTGGGGAGTAGAACAACTCCCAGAACCCCATCAACCAGGCCTGTTGGAATACAAGGGACTCTCTTCTATTTTTTGTTTAATGCACATACTTGGTTTAATTGTACTATACTTAATTCATAGAGGAGGAATGTCGGGTGACATGTGGGCCAGAGCCTTCGTAACATCAATCATTGGATTTCTTTAATCCAGAACTGTTTGTTAAGATAATACGCTGCAAATGGGAGTCACCTGGGCCTCGTAGCCTGGTGATGGGCCTCGTAGCCTGGTGGATAGCGCGCAGGACTCGTAATTCTGTGGCGCGGGTTCGATTCCCGCACGAGGCAGAAACAAATGGGCAAAGTTTCTTTCACCCTGAATGCCCCTGTTACCTAGCAATAAATAGGTACCTGGGAGTTAGTCAGGTGTCACGGGCTGCTTCCTGGGGGTGGAGGCCTGGTCGAGGACCGGGCCGCAGGGACACTAAAGCCCCGAAATCATCTCAAGATAACCTCAAGATAACCACCTGTTGACGAGAGTGCTGTAATCATCTTCATCTGGCTGAGTTGTAACAATTCGTCGTCTAGTTGTTCACGATTTTGTGATAGATGGGAAACCTCGAGTGTTGTAGTCGTTGTTGATTGTTGTAGTCTTTCTGTATGGTCGTCGGCCTTTAGTCCTGTGTTGTTGAGAGTCGTTGACTGGCATGTGATGCCAGAACTGGTCCTAACTTGAGACGAGTCGTCTTACTTGGGTGTATACAAGCTTGTATACATGTCGCAGAGAGGATAGTGGGCAGGTCATCCGAGACAGTGGTTCATATTGTGCTCAAGGCGCAAGCAGCCTTCAATTGCAAAGTTTTGCAGTCGCTGCTGTCAAGCAGGTATATGAAGTGCCTTTGTACTTTTAGTTTATTTATTTTCTTGCAAGTTTCAGCACATCTTGAGGTTATCTTGAGATGATTTCGGGGCTTTTTAAGTGTCCCCGCGGCCCGGTCCTCGACCAGACCTCCACCCCCAGGAAGCAGCCCGTGACAGCTGACTAACACCCAGGTACCTAATTTACTGCTAGGTAACAGGGGCATAGGGTGAAAGAAACTCTGCCCATTGTTTCTCGCCGGCGGCTGGGATCGAACCCAGGACCACAGGATCACAAGTCCCACTTGCTGTCCGTTCGGCCGACCGGCTCCCCGACATGGTTCCCTTATGATCATACTTATGCTTTGTCTCAGTGTGTCATGGAATATAGTTATCAATCTCATCTGTATTTTCTCTCTTAATCGTTGTCAACTTGTATCTCTTATTCTCTTTCTTAATCTCTCCTTTCTTTTGCTTTTTCTTCCTTCTCTTGTTCTCACACTCTCCCCAGAGGACATGTGGTCCTGTAGGACGCTGCAAGTAACATCCTGACGGAGTAAGCTATCCCAAAACCAACCTGGCCTCGTGTAAAGGATGAATGTATATATTTATCTCTCAGAATGTTCGGTAATATGTTTATTGTTTGTGATGTGTGTCTATGTATGTATGAACACGTTGTACTGAACGAGGTGAGAATAGCTTGAACTACCTCATCCCTTTGTGTGTATTTTACCTCAATAAACTTATTTCAATTTCAATTTCAACCTGGCCTCAGGCCGGGGCTGGAAAGTGTGGAAAAGCTCGCGAAACGGACTACAGATGCAGGTAAACTTGAGAGTCCCACGAATTACACAAACACAGCAACACTCAGATGTTGGCCGTACACCGAGGAACATGAATCGGCCGACACTCTCCACCTTAGAGACTGGAAGGCCTCTCCGGGTACAAAGAAAGTGGCTCCAGATAAAATATTCAGCGGTGTTGAGTTCCACACAAACACGATTGGAAGTCGATACTTTCAACCGCTTGCTGGCGTACCAGGCTGGGTTGGTGAGTGTGTGTGTGTGTGTGTGTGTGTGTGTGTGTGTGTGTGTGTGTGTGTGTGTGTGTGTGTGTGTGTGTGTGTGTGTGTGTGTGTGTGTGTGTGTACTCACCTAGTTGTGCTTGCGGGGGTTAAGCTCTGGCTCTTTAGGCCCGCCTCTCAACCGTCAATCAACTGGTGTACAGGTTTCTGAGCCTACTGGGCTCTATCATATCTATATATGAAACTGTGTATGGAGTCAGCCTCCACCACATCACTGCCTAATGCATCCTATGTGTTAACTACTCTGACACTGAAAAAGTTCTTTCTAACGTCCCTGTGGCTCATTTAGGCACTCAAGTTTCCACCTGTGTCCCCTTGTGCGTGTACCACCCGTGTTAAATAATCCATCCTTGTCTACCCTGTGAATTCCCCTGAGAATTTTGTATGTGGTGATCATGTCTCCCCGAGCTCTTGTGTTTTCTAGCGACGTGAGATGCAGTTCACTCAGCCTTTCCTCGCAACTCATGCCTCTTAGTTCTGGAGGTGCGTGTGTGAGTGTGTGTACGCGCGCGCGCTTTTGGCTGTGATTACTCATCTAGATGTGCTTGTGAGAGTTGAGTCACAATTCTTGGGTTCCGCTCGCAGTCAGCCATCAGTCGACATCTAGGCACGGATAATAATTGGATTTTCAACCGTGATAGATTCCAACTACTTAAATATGGAAATACGGACGAACTCTTGCTGTATGTTACCTAGCAGTAAATAGGTACCTGGGAGTTGGTCAGCTGGCTTCCTGGGGGTGGAGGCCTGGTCGAGGACCGGGCCGCGGGGACACTAAAGCCCCGAAATCATCTCAAGATAACCACTCAAGATAACCTCAAGATATGATACGGATACAAGACGCCGCCAGTTCTCTTCATGGAACGGGATCGGCATTCAATGCATTTAGAAATAATGACGTAGAACAAATAACATTTAATGAGCATAACAAAGCAACATTAGCATCAAGACAAAGATAGGGTGGATTATGAGAATATTCAAATCCCGGATTTTCTGGGGTGAGGTTCGAGGGCTGGTCATCGCTAAGTTTTTCCCTCTTTACATTTAGCTTGTGACGCGCACAGGTAGAGAGACTTGGAGATCTAGTGAGGATTCTGAGAAAGATTGGCAAGTTATCACAACCTGGAACAGGTGAAAGCTGGGTGACGCTCAGGTAAGTCCTTGGTGGATATCCAAGTTTTAGACCCAGATTCACGAAGCAGTTACGCAAGCACTTACGAACCTGTACACCTTTTCTCAATCTTTAGCGGCTTTGTTTACAATTTTTAAACAGTTAATGAGCTCTGAAGCACCAGGAGGCTGTTTGTAACAATAACAACAGTTGATTGGGAAGTTTTCATGCTTGTAAACTGTTTAATAAATGTAACCAAAGCCGTCAAAGATTCGAGGAAAGATGTACACGTTCGTAAGTACTTGCGTAACTGTTTCATGAATCTGGCCCCTAATTCCTTTTGTGGGGCCGCTGGCTGAGTGGACAAACTGGCGGTCAGAAACTGTAGCACGAATCTTCACATTATGTATCGTGTTCTTCACTTTTGCTTAGCTAAACGAACTAGAGGGTTCAGTTCCTGAACCGATTATGTGCCTCTGTAATCATTTACACCACCGCCCACGGGATAGATATGGGGTGCATAATAAAGAAAGAAATTGAATTGGGAAGGCAGTTAAGAAAATTAACTCCCTAACTAGACCATCATAAGAGAATATCTTTACCAACAACAACACTGAACTACTCCAAAAAGATGCAGTGATAATAAGAGTTCATAATGTTGACCAGATCACACACTAGAAGGTGAAGGGACGACGACGTTTCGGTCCGTCCTGGACCATTCTCAAGTCGATTGCCATTCTCAAGACAATCGACTTGAGAATGGTCCAGGACGGACCGAAACGTCGTCGTCCCTTCACCTTCTAGTGTGTGATCTGATCAACATAATTTAGCCACGTTATTGTGACTCGTCGCCTGCAAGAGTTCATAATCACGGAGCCAAATCACTAGATATCAAACTCACCCCTCCCCCCCCCCCTGTCAACAGATCAAGTCACAACTGGCCTCCCACGCCACATCTGTTGCTCCAGTCGACCAGTGACAGTGCTCAGTAACATTGTCCAGTCCCCTCGACTGGCACCTCACCTCTCCCTACGAAGATGTAGGTTATCTTGAGATGGTTATCTTGAGATGATTTCGGGGCTTTTTAGTGTCCCCGCGGCCCGGTCCTCGACCAGGCCTCCACTCCCAGGAAGCAGCCCGTGACAGCTGACTAACTCCCAGGTACCTATTTACTGCTAGGTAACAGGGGCACTTCAGGGTGAAAGAAACTTTGCCCATTTGTTTCTGCCTCGTGCGGGAATCGAACCCTCGCCACAGAATTACGAATCCTGCGCGCTATCCACCAGGCTACGAGGTAGGAGAGAGCTTCAGCGAAACACGTTATTAGCGACATCCATCAGGCCCAGCACTGTTGTTAGATAAAACTTAAAAAGAGTTAATTCCTCACCTTTTCCCCCAGTGAAGGACGACAAAGGAAATATGTGAAGGTTAGGTTAGGTTAGGTTAGGTGAAGGATTCAAGCTAGAGTCTTTGATCTAATAACTGTGTCTGTAAGGAAGATGGTTTTCAAAATACAATGTAATTATAACTGCGCGAATGGATAAGATGGAATGAGTGAGGGAAGGGAGTGAATGATAAGAAAGCGCCAAGCCATTACGACTATAGAACACTTGGAACAGGGTTAGGATAAGGATAGCATTTTTAAAAGCACCGAATCACCTTCTGTGGTTGATTGTTCAATAAATCCCTGAACTATATGTTTAACACATCTCTAACCCTGTCCACTGGAGGACAGAAGAAAATGTATATATGCTGGCTTAGCATTGTCAATGTGTAACCACGTCTGTGGTAGAAAATAATAATATTAAAAAAAAAAAAGATTTGGGATGGGACGGGGGAGAAGGAATGGTGCTAAATGTCTTGGACGGTCGGGGACTGAACGCCGACCTGTAGGAATGGAATGAGTGCGGTGACTGGAAGTGTAGCTCCGCTCCAGATTGAAGTGCACTTGCTGATGTTGTGAAATATCTTCTTGCAACACCAGAGATCAGTGATGATTAATGTTCACATTGTAGGCTGTGTAAACATTCACCAAGTTGTGGTGACGCTTTAGCTCATTGGGTTCCGCATCTTGACCGTCAGTCGACTAGTGGACAGGTTCCCAATCTTATTGGCTTTTGTCTTATTTCCGTTTGAAAGCTGGATATGGAGTCCGCCTCGAGCTCTTCAGTTCTCATGTCACCATATAAGCATAGAGAGAATCCACGTTATTTTATTAAGCCATTTTCCTTAGGTATTAGGCTCGTGTTCCGGTTGATACAGTTTTGACGCCATCAGTGGACTCCCGGAAGGCATGCCATGACACTAATGTCCGCTGTTGTCACCGCCAGAGGGCTCACAGGGCGCAGTTTGGCGACAGAGGCCTCACAGGGCGCAGTTTGGCGCCAGAAGGCTCACAGGGCGCAGTTTGGCGACAGAGGCCTCACAGGGCGCAGTTTGGCGCCAGAAGGCTCACAGGGCGCAGTTTGGCGACAGAGGCCTCACAGGGCGCAGTTTGGCGACAGAGGCCTCACAGGGCGCAGTTTGGCGCCAGAAGGCTCACAGGGCGCAGTTTGGCGACAGAGGCCTCACAGGGCGCAGTTTGGCGCCAGAAGGCTCACAGGGCGCAGTTTGGCGGTTTAAGAATTGAGGCTCCGAAGAGGCATATATATATTTTTTCGGGGGAGGTGGAGGGGGGGGGGGTTACTAATGGCTGAGGGCTCAAGGGCCAAGAACTCTCTCTTGGCACCAGCCCCAGCGGTTAAGAACCCTTGACTGAGACTAGCAGTTTCGACGTTGACGACTTAAGAGCTAGCGTAAGAGGTTGGCTCTGGTGGCACCTTGCAGTAGTTAAGATTTAGTGGGGGGGGGGGCCTTCCACAAGTGCTCGTCGTGGTGGTTTCCTCCTGAGCGACCTGAGGAATCCCAATTTGTGAGTCAGATCAGAGGCGGGTCACATTCTTAAGCCGGGGGGGGGGGGGGAGAGGGTCAGGGGAAGGTGAACGGGATAGCAAGGAGCGGCAGGGTTAAGTGGCAGACTGGCAGACTGGCTGGCGCAGACAGGCTGACTAACTGCCAGGCAGGTGCTCAGGCAGACTGACAGACAGGCAGACAGACAGGCAGGCAGACAGGCAGACAGACAGACAGACAGGCAGATAAGCAGGCAGACAGACAGACAGGCAGGCAGGCAGGCAGGCAGGCAGGCAGGCAGGCAGACAGACAGGCAGGCAGGCTGGCTGACAGACAGGCTGACTAACTGGCAGACAGACAGACAGACAGACAGGCAGACAGACAGACAGACAGACAGACAGGCAGGCAGACAGACAGACAGACAGACAGACAGACAGGCAGGCAGACAGGCAGGCAGGCTGGCTGACTGGCAGGCAGGCAGGTGCTCAGGCAGACTGACAGACAGGCTGACTAACTGGCAGACAGACAGGCAGGCAGGCAGACTGACAGACTGATATACAGAGAGGCAGGCGAACAGACGTGTAGGCAGGCAGACAAGCTGGATGGCTGGCAGGCAGGCAAGCAGTTAAGCCATTGGAAAGGGCTTATCGAGGCGACACACGCAGTTGAAGGGACACACCGGTTCAGGCGACGCACTTCACCAAGCGCCCTCAGTTCACGATACATGTGTTGCACTTTTGTGCTGACGAGGGAGACTCGCTCCAGGAAATAAATAGTGGAACTGTTGGACAACATAGGTCTTCCGTGATTCAAGTATAATGCTACAGTACTTGTGTACTCGCCTAGTTATGCTTGCGGGGGTTGAGCTTCGGCTCTTTGGTCCCGCCTCTCAACTGGTGTACAGGTTCCTGAGCCTACTGGGCTCTATCATATCTACATTTGAAACGGTGTATGGAGTTAGCCTCCACTACATCACTGCCTAATGCATTCCATCTGTACACCTGCCTGTTTGTGTACACCTGCCTGCTTGTGTACACCTGCCTGCTTGGCTCCATGTATACGGCTCGTCCTCAAAACATCGACCAAATGTTCGTTAATACAAGGACAAGCGTTCGAGCACCTCCCAGACAATGCTGTGCTCATTGCTGCTCAAGAGCTCATCTCTAAAGGCTTTACCAACGTACTGAAAAAGGCGAACTATACAACTGAATCAAAACATCTAACCTAACCTTCCCTGAGTTTAACTCTGCACAAATTATCATATATACCTGCTTGATGGGGTTCTGGGAGTTCTTCTACTCCCCAAACCCGGCCCGAGGCCAGGTTCGAATAATATAATGATGTTAACATATGTCTTGAGTTAGTACCATGTTTGATTACGGAAAAAAATGGATAGAATTACCAAAGTCGCCTTTGGGGACGGCACAAGATCTTGATGTTGAAAACTTATTTCATATTTTGTCATTACAATATTGTTGTGAAAGATCAGTCCATCGTGCACTGTGGTGTAAAATGTTGCATTGTTCATGTTGACAATTAGCGGATTTATATTATTTTGTCTAGGCGGCCTAGGAGGCCTGGTCGATGATCGGGCCGCGGGGGTCGCTAAGACCCGAAATCATCTCAAGGTAACCTCAAGGGTAGGCCTGTGTGTGAAGTAGGGACTCTAGATGTGCTTCATTCACTTCAAGCAGTAGACCATTTCTTCATCCAGCTAAATCAATCAAGCTTCGTAACCTAGCAAAGAATAAATTTGCACAAACCAATAATAACAATAATTAATAATAATTTGTATTTGATAAATACCATAATATATTTCGCTGTATTTAAAATATATCCGTGCCCAGATGACGCATTTTTGCAATGTTGGGTGAATGGCTTTTGTAAATTACCAGTTGCATTCACAAGCCGGAAACTGCTGCCGGACAGTGTGATTTTTGACCCATGTTGACAGAACGTGTTGACAATCTGAGGTCGTTCAGTTCATAGAATGCTGTGTGTGTGTATGTTTAATCTGAACATTCAGTGTTTACTCACTAACTGGGTGTACTGTATATGCGCCTCCCTTCCTCGGAGCACAACCCTTATGTGCTCCAACGATCCTTGTGTTAGACTCATTAACTCGCAAAAAGGATAGGCGACAGACTAAGTGTCTTCCATCCTCTGCCAGTCAGCCTTACGCCACAGAATAATCTTTTTCCTCCGATTTGAGTCTTCTTGACGGGTAGTGAAGTGGATATTACAAGCCTGAGCCATAAGTTAGAATGATTCCTTCATATTACATGGCCAAAGATTTCGTCTCTGCCCCAGCAAAGTGCTTACGAATGACTTGCCGTGTGCTGTGTCTGTATACATTGAGTATATGTATTAAGCCATTACTGTATACATTGAGTGTGAGTGCATGTCCGGCGTATGCACTCAGCTCGTATAATCGAGCTATCCTAGATGCTTACTCGAGCAGTATGTGATGTGAGATGTGATCCCGATGGAAGGGAAGGGAACTATCAGGAGAAGCACAAAGCCATTACGACTATATAGCACTGGGAAGGGGTCAGGATAAGGATTTGGGATGGGACGGGGGGAAAGGAATGGTGCCCAACCACTTGGACGGTCGGGGATTGAACGCCAACCTGCATGAGGCGAGACCGTCGCTCTACCGTCCGGCCCAAGTGACTTGATCCCGATGGAGATGATCTTGTTGAACTGTTAGTCATCGTCGTCCAACAAGGCGACTCTCTACCAAGCCTTCAACCCCGTCATAGCCGGGGCCCTCCGACCTGAATCGCTGATCCCAAAAACCAAATAAATGGCTGAACGATCGTTAGAGATGGCACTGAAGCTGCCAAGGAAGGTATTGGGGAGAAACGCGTGTCGTGAGGTGGGGTGTAGGGGGGAGGGGAGATTACTTCTCCAAATGGACGGGATTTTCATGGGGTCGTAGTGAAATACCTCGAAGATCCCAGTGTCTCTATATCTGTTAAATTGTTGCATTTTTGTAGCTGGTTTGTATATTTGCCACGGGGAGGGGGTGGGAAGGGAAGGGAAGGAGGATGGGAAGGGAAGGGAAGGGAGGATGGGAAGGGCAGCAGGGGTAACATAACGGCATTGCTTGTACGTTTGAAAGTGCCACAACAGCTGTTGGTAATGGGGACGGTGGTCGTGGTTATTTGCTTATTGTATCGGGGGGGTCACATCCACTGTGACCACAGAGGTCGTGGGGGTCAAGACTGGAAAGTCTGGAGTCAATAAAAGCCTTCCTCCCCCCCCCTCGCTAACGGGACCCGTAAATATCCGCCCAAAAACAAAAACCGGTTGCTAGAAAATCATTCCTCCCCCCCCCCTCAGCACCACCTGAGATAACCGCATATCTCAGTGATATAATGCTGCCAAAGGGTTATCATAATTACACAACCCTCAATAAAGCCGTCATACGGGGGATGTTATGAGACCCTGAAACTTGGAGGTTAGTGAAACTGTAGTGGGTGGTAAAGGGTGTTGTGAACGCAGCCGAAAGAGAGAGAGAGAGAGAGAGGGGGGGGGGGGAGGGGGGGTAGTGGTCAGGTTAGTGTTATTGTTATTTTCACCGTTGTTCTTGTGGACCGGTGGCGTCCTGCGCCCCTCTCACTGGCCGCCACACCTCGTTCTTTAGATTTATTGAGAATAAATCTTGGCTACAGCCTCGTATTGGTACCCAAGACGGGCTGGAGTGCTACACCGCCTTCTCAACCGGTCCACAGGCGTGCTGTGCTCCTTCCTAGCTTCTCAAGAAAACAAAAAGTCTCCGAGCTGGTACCAAGAGCGCTCTTTACTGGGCCAATCACCCTCCTGTACTCGATTGGATAAATAACACCAAGGAAATGTGTGTATATGGTCTACGAGTAACAGTGAGTGCGCAGTAGAGTGCCTCGCGAGGCACTCCAGGCAGTGCCTCGCAGCAGACACATTTATCTGAATTCTATTCTTGCCGAGTTTGTCACCTGGAAATGTATTTGTGCTGCAAACAAAGACGCCGCGTGTTTGCTCAATATTGGCAAAAATAGGATCAATATCGCCCCAAGCAACCAGCAACACCCACCCCCCCTTCACCCCCGCCCCCACACACCGGTAAACACTTCTCTAATGGCCTCAGGAGTATTAGTCACCCCCCTGAAGAACATGTTCCATGGAGGCGGGTGACGTTAGGTTGTGATTTGTGGGCGTGAGACTGCAAACCTCGCCCTTGTTGCACAGGAGAAAACTTCTGGTAATGTCGACGCAAAAGTGTACGCGAACATTTATTTGTGACGCTATTAAAGCTTTGATAAGGCTGTAGTAATAATGTATGGGGCCTCGTATGTCTTTCCAGGTCTTGCTTGACCTCTTCAAGCGCCGGGTATTGAGAGCCCTCTCCCATGTCTTGGAGGCGGCAGGAAATGCCGAACGCCACACTCTACACCTCGCTGTGTGTGTGTGTGTGTTTACTAGTTGTGTTTTTTACGGGGGTTGAGCTTTGCTCTTTCGGCCCGCCTCTCAACTGTCAATCAATTGTCATTTTTTTTTTTTTTTTTTTTTTTTTTTTTTTTTTTTTTCCACACACACACACACACCCCAGGAAGCAGCCCGTGATAGCTGACTAACTCCCAGGTACCTATTTACTGCTAGGTAACAGGGGCATTCAGGGTGAAAGAAACTTTGCCCATTTGTTTCTGCCTCGTGCGGGAATCGAACCCGCGCCACAGAATTACGAATCCTGCGCGCTATCCACCAGGCTACGAGGCCCCCTGTGTGTGTGTGTGTGTGTGTGTGTGTGTGTGTGTGTGTGTGTATGTGTGTGTGTGTGTGTGTGTGTGTGTGTGTGTGTGTGTGTGTGTGTGTGTGTGTGTGTGTGTGTGTTTGTGTGTGTGTGTGTGTGTGGTGTGCTCAATATCATGATAGTATACACCTGACTGTGTGTGGTGTGCTCAATATCTTGAGAGTATACACCTGACTGTGTGTGCTCAATATCATGATAGTATACACCTGACTGTGTGTGCTCAATATCATGATAGTATACACCTGACTGTGTGTGGTGTGCTCAATATCATGATAGTATACACCTGACTGTGTGTGGTGTGCTCAATATCATGATAGTATACACCTGACTGTGTGTGCTCAATATCATGATAGTATACACCTGACTGTGTGTGGTGTGCTCAATATCATGATAGTATACACCTGACTGTGTGTGCTCAATATCATGATAGTATACACCTGACTGTGTGTGCTCAATATCATGATAGTATACACCTGACTGTGTGTGCTCAATATCATAATAGTATACACCTGACTGTGTGTGCTCAATATCATAATAGTATACACCTGACTGTGTGTGCTCAATATCATGATAGTATACACCTGACTGTGTGTGGTGTGCTCAATATCATGATAGTATACACCTGACTGTGTGTGGTGTGCTCAATATCATGATAGTATACACCTGACTGTGTGTGCTCAATATCATGATAGTATACACCTGACTGTGTGTGGTGTGCTCAATATCATGATAGTATACACCTGACTGTGTGTGCTCAATATCATGATAGTATACACCTGACTGTGTGTGGTGTGCTCAATATCATAATAGTATACACCTGACTGTGTGTGCTCAATATCATAATAGTACACACCTGACTGTGTGTGTGTGCTCAATATGACACATCATTTAAAATAATAAAAGCCACATCCAGGGCAACAGTCCGGTATGAAACGCTCATTTTGGGTCAAAGGAAAAACTGAAGTAAGATGCAAGGATTACATCACAGTGGAGAGTGTAACCTTGCAATGTTGCTCTCGCCGCTTGCCTCGCCACACAGCGCTAGCCTGATCGGTGCGACAGGCATACATATAATAATATCAGTAAAAAAATAAATTATATTTGTTGAACACCAAATCACAGCTGAGCATAGTGGCAGAATAAAGAGCAAACTGTGTTCTGTGGCCTTTGTGCTTTGGCTGTTTAGGGGGCTGTCTCAGACAGCATGCTGTTTTAAATACGATGCTGTATACGCAAAGCATTGCTGCACAGTCAACCAGGATGATGGGGTTGTATAGGTGTCCTATCTTGAGGTTATCTTGAGATGATTTCGGGGCTTTTTTAGTGTCCCCGCGGCCCGGTCCTCGACCAGGCCTCAACCCCCAGGAAGCAGCCCGTGACAGCTGACTAACTCCCAGGTACCTATTTACTGCTAGGTAACAGAGGCATTCAGGGTGAAAGAAACTTTGCCCATTTGTTTCTGCCTCGTGCGGGAATCGAACCCGCGCCACAGAATTACGAGTCGTGCGCGCTATCCACCAGGCTACGAGGCCCCCATGGAGGTCCTTGGTGAGGTCTTTGCATCGCCAGGAGGCGGTGGCGGTCAGCGCTACACCTCCCGTAGCGCTGACCGCGTCTACGTCAGCAACTTCTTGGGCAACTTCCCCTCAACTCTGACCCCCCGGAGCCCGTTCGTCCAACCTTCTCGAACTGACTGTCCGCAGTGCCAGCGGCATGGGTCTCTAACCCCTTTGTCGCCGCCTGTTCCAGTCTCTCAACTTTAATGTAGGTTAGGCCGGGGAAATGTGTCCACACCACTTTGTCTCTGGGATAGGCTAGATCGCCACCTCTTTGCTACAAAGATCGACCACCAATAGACGCCTGAAGGAGAGCCTCCGCCACCACACAACCTGACACCACCACCACACAACTTGACACCACCACCACACAACTTGACACCACCACCACACAACCTGACGGACACCACCACCACACAACAGGCTGCCTCAGGCTGCCACTTCGCTGCTGGTCGAGGCGCGCCCCGTAAAGGAGCGGAGAAGGGGGGAGGAAGGGAAGCAACAAAGGCGCCACCAATACAGAGGTGCACGCCGGAAACCGATCCCTGTCGTTAATTAGTCCGACAGGAAGTTGCGTTGTGGGCTTGGACCGGAGCCACCTTCAGCCCCTGAGGGAGCTCTCCCGCACGCCAACCTTCAGCCCCTGAGGGAGCTCTCCCGCACGCCCACCTTCAGCCCCTGAGGGAGCTCTCCCGCACGCCCACCTTCAGCCCCTGAGGGAGCTCTCCCGCACGCCAACCTTCAGCCCCTGAGGGAGCTCTCCCGCACGCCCACCTTCAGCCCCTGAGGGAGCTCTCCCGCACGCCCACCGTCAGCCCCTGAGGGAGCTCTCCCGCACGCCCACCTTCAGCCCCTGAGGGAGCTCTCCCGCACGCCCACCTTCAGCCCCTGAGGGAGCTCTCCCGCACGCCCACCGTCAGCCCCTGAGGGAGCTCTCCCGCACGCCCACCTTCAGCCCCTGAGGGAGCTCTCCCGCACGCCAACCTTCAGCCCCTGAGGGAGCTCTCCCGCACGCCCACCTTCAGCCCCTGAGGGAGCTCTCCCGCACGCCAACCTTCAGCCCCTGAGGGAGCTCTCCCGCACGCCCACCTTCAGCCCCTGAGGGAGCTCTCCCGCACGCCCACAGGAGTTGAGTAGTGTTGCAAGGGTTGACATGGAGAGATGACAACAACATCAAAAAAGGGGATTGAAGAAGAAATATTGAAGGAGTAAAGAAGGTTTGTTCAAGAGGGAGAGTGATATGTCAAGAGAAATACATGAAAAATACCTCGAAGAGAAAAAAGAACACAGATAACATATCTATATCATCATGGTATAATTAGTATATATCAGTTATCCTTCAAATATTCTACTCGGCAGCCTAATTGCAGATATATATATTGTGCTAATATTTTTCTCGCGCTCTAAAGGTTACCTTGAGGTTACCTTGAGGTGCTTCCGGGGCTTAGCGTCCCCGCGGCCCGGTCGTCGACCAGGCCTCCTGGTTGCTGGACTGATCAACCAGGCTGTTAGACGCGGCTGCTCGCAGCCTGACGTATGAGTCACAGCCCGGTTGATCAGGTATCCTTTGGAGGTGCTTATCCAGTTCTCTCTTGAACACTGTGAGGGGTCGGCCAGTTATGCCCCTAAGGTTAACTAAGCTGAGTTTTATAAAAACAATATTCGTCATTCAAAGGGCAAGTTTAATGCTGTCCAATGTATGAAAACACTACAAAATGTGTATTTGGTTTATACTGCTGTTCCGTCCAGCCAGAATTGTAATGATTTTATTGAATTGTTACGAATAAAGTTTCTGATTCTAAGAAGAAAAGGAAATAAGAAAGAGGAGGAGGAGGAGAGCGAAAGTATTTCTGTAAAAGTGAAAACGAACACTCATACGTACTCACTTGTTTCTCTGTCCCACCTTCCCACTTCTCCTGTTCCCGTATGGCTGTCCGTCTGTTAGACTGTCCGACCATCCGTACGTTCATCCGTCTGTCTATCCGTTTGTTAGACCAGTATTGGCCTAGTTCTGCACGCTTCTCACACACACACACACACACACACACACACACACACACATTTTATATATATATATATAATATATATATATATATTTATACATATACACATACACTGAACTGTATACGAGTTAAGCCACAGGTCTACTGACACAATATTCCCTTTATCAAACTATATCGTGTTCACAGCCTTCCAAACTTAACCCGCTTAAAAGACAATTTAGTTATTCGGAAGTCCGATTAGAGTCGGTAGCGGTGTTATCCGGATTAAAGTTTGTTATCCAGACTCTGGCTTTTAGGCAGTGTCATATTCCAGCAGCGGGCCTCAGCTATAGCGCCCGGTGGCACCCGGCACCTGGCACCCGGCACCCGGCACCCGGCACCTGGCACCTGGCGGCCTTGCCACTTTCCTCTCTCAGTTTAGCATTAAAACGCAGTAAAACGGTACGGCATTATTCTACGATTTTCTGGTAGAAGTGTGTACCCGAGTCCAGTTACAGCGACTGTTGGGGCTGTTACAGAGACTGGTAAGGTTGCCACTTACAGTAAAGCACCACACACACACACACACACACACACACACACACACACACACACACACACACACACACACACACGCACACACACACACACACGCACACACACACACACACACACACACACATACACACACACATACACACACACACACACACACACACACACACACACACATACACACACACACACACACACACGCACACACACACACACACACATACACACACACACACACACACACACACACACACACACACACACACACACGCGCACACACACACACACACACACACACACACACACACACGAATTAGAATTAAACCTCACTTCGCTGGAAGACAGAAGAGTTAGGGGGGACATGATCACCACATTCAAGATTCTGAAGGGAATTGATAGGGTAGATAAAGACAGGCTATTTAACACAAGGGGCACACGCACAAGGGACACAGGTGGTAACTGAGTGCCCAAATGAGCCACAGAGATATTAGAAAGAACTTTTTTAGTGTCAGAGTGGTTGATAAATGGAATGCATTAGGAAGTGATGTGGTGGAGGCTGACTCCATACACAGTTTCAAATGTAGATATGATAGAGCCCAATAGGCTCAAGAATCTGTACACCTGTTGATTGACGGTTGAGAGGCGGGACCAAAGAGCCAGAGCTCAACCCCCACAAACACAACTAGGTGAGTACTACGTGAGTACACACACACACACACACACACACACACACACACACACACACACACACACACACACACACACACACACACACACACACTAAAACACCACACATACACACAGTAAAACACCTCTGTCAGAGAACCAAGAGTTTTCAACCTCTCGCCACTTTTAAGATAGAAACTTTCTAACTTGTCCTTAGGGAGGAAATACGCTCATGGGAATGGATTGAGAACGACTACATAATTAGTGCTATTATCTACTCTCTATCGAGGGATAGATTAGGTTATGGTTACTATAGGTTAAAGCTTGATTATTTTAGATATGTTAGGTTAGGTTTAATTACGTTTGGTTACGTTAATACGGTGTATTATTGACGATAATATGAAATTCTAAAACTATTTCAGTGTACCCAAGAATTCTGTTAACAGAAAACCGAATTATTCAAAGAAGGCGTTTTCGGTATACTGTCCTTTAATATTTTAAATTCATGATTTATAATACAATAAAGTTATAATTTGAAAATAGTGTCTGTTTAGCACAAAAGTTCACTTCCCAGTTGACATGCACACTATTACTGGAATGATAATAAGCTTCCAGACCATCACAAATATCTAGCGAACTATCTAGGTAGTTTGACGGGGTGGTTCACCACTATCCAGGTGGTTCTCATGATAGTAATGGATTGCGTGTGAGTACGGGCTCAAAAGTTCAGCCAGGTTGTGATGGGAGTCTTGGGGCCGCCACCCACAACAGCCTTACCGATCAGGTTATCAACTAAAAATAAACTCCCTTGGCTGTTCTACGGGAGTCCACGAACTCTCAAAACCGGCCATAGATAAACTGTGGCATAGACCAAGAGGTGCTCCGTTACCCGTCTCCCTCATGATGGACCCTCATGATGGACTGTCCTCATCTTTTTGGTTTCTCCCGTGCCCCTCATGCCAACCTCTTAACAAGTTACTCCATCCATTCCTCCTCCACTCCCATCCTCCCTCACTTCGTCCCTCCTTCCCTCCCTTACTTCGTCCCTCCTTCCCTCCCTCACTTCTTCCCTCCCTCACCTCGTCCCTCCCTCACCTCATCCCTCCCTTCCTCATTTCGTCCATCTCTCCCTCCATTCGTCTCTCCCCCCTCCCTTCGTCCCTCCTTCCCTCCCTCCTTTCGTCCCTGCCTCCTTTCGTCACTCCCTCTCTCCCTCCTTTCGTCCCTCCCTCTCTCCCTCCCTCTCTCCCTTCCTTCGTCCCTCCCTCCCTCCCCCCTCCCTCATTTCGTCCCTCCCTCCCTCTCTCCCTCCATCTCTCTCTCCCTCCCTCCCTCCCTACCTCTCTCCCATTCAAGAAAATCCTCCTAATCTGTGGCTGTAAAAATAAGATAGCGAGCGTAAAATAGGACAGAGGGTAGTGTGTGAATGGTGTAGCCAGATGGAGCAGATAGGCCGCCTGGCACCATCCACCTGCACCCCTACCTGGGGTGAGGGGGGGGGTCTAGCTCATACCGGTGAGGGGGGAGGGAGGAGGGGAAAGGGGTGTGGTATTGGGGAACAGAGAGAGGGGAAGTAGAAATAGAAGGGCGGGTAGTCTAGTGAGAAAGAGAAACAATGGCAGAAGAAATTCTTGGGAAGAGTAGAGTAGAGTAGAGAGAGAGAGAATGAGAGAGAGAGAGATGGGAAAGAGGAGGGGGGTAAGGAGAAAGGAAAAGCAGAATAGGAGATGACTGTAGCTCTCGGCTCCTTGAGGCGATTTACCTCTTCCCCGCTACAATAAGGTAATGGACGAGGAGGGGTGATGTTTCTTTAGGTTTGACGGCATTTAAATCCTTAGGTATATGGTATGATGTTGGGGGATGATGGGGTGTTGGGGGTATGATGTTAAGGGGATGATGGGGTGGTGTTGGGGGGTATAAAGTAAGCTCCACGCTGGACCAAGAGCGTGAGGAGCGAGAGGCCGAGGGCAGGAATGGGCGGCCCCAGAGGAACAGGTAATAGATGTAAATCCGAGGTCCAAGTCTGTTGACTTATCCCCCCGACCTTTCTCCCATCACCCTTTCACGTTCCTTATCGCCATTTGCCTCTAAAGACTTATAATTCGCATACAATCACCTGGAATGAGCCTGGCCGTCCCTGGCGCCCACCAGATAATCGTCTACCGTCCTCAATCCCGTCTTTCACTACACTAACAGATTATTACCGTTCGCTCTCGGGGTGAATGGAGTGCGTAATTAGGACTCTTGCATATATATGATTTGTTATAATGCACAACTGCTGTTCACTAAGAATAACTTGCAGTCTTAGTAAACAAGCGACTCGAAGCTCGTAGGATCATTGATGTATCCGGAAAGCCATTAAATTGGAGCAATGTTTGAGAGAGAGAGAGAGAAAGAGAGAGAGAGAGAGAGAGAGAGAGAGAGAGAGAGAGAGAGAGAGAGAGAGAGAACACTGCAGTGCTCTCTTGCAATTGCAAGAGAGCAGTGTCAGGCTTGGAGACGATAAGGATAGGTGGGGACATGATGACAACATATAAGATTCTAAGGGAAATTGACAAAGTTGACAAAGCAGCATTCTTGAAAGCTAGGAACATCAGATTGAGGGGGTCATAGATAGAAAGTAGAGGGGGGGGGGGAGGGGAAGGGAGTTATGAGGAGAAAGCGCCAAGCCGTTACGACTATACAGCCCTTGGAAGGGATCAGAATAAGGATTTGGGATGACGGGGGGGAAGGAATGATGCCCATCCACATGGACGGTCGGGGATTGAACGCTGACCTGCAGGAAACGAGACCGTCGCTATACTGTCCAGCCCAGGTGGTTGCAGGTTAGTCACAGAGACATGAGGAAGAACTTTTTCAGCGTTAGAGTTATCAATAAATTGAACAAGTTAGACGTAGAAGTCGTTGAAGCTTATACGATTCAAAATGTTAAATGTAAATATGATAAAAGTGAGAAATTTGTCACTGCATTAATCTAAGAACGTTTTGAAGGCGGGGTTAGGAGCATAGCTCGACCCTGCAAGGACATCTAGGTGAGCGCGCGCGCGCACGCACGCACACACACACACACACACACACACACACACACACACACACACACACACACACACACACACACACACACACATACACACACACACACATACACACATACACACACACACACACACACACATACACACACACACACACACACACACACACACACACACACACACACACACACACATACACACACACACACACACACACACACACACACACACATACACACACACACACACACATACACACACACACACACACACACACACACACACACACACACACACACACACACACACACACACACACACACACACACACACACACACACACACACACACACACACACACACATACACACACACACACACACACACAGTACACACATACACACACACACACACACACACACACACACACACACACACACACACACACACACACACACACACACACACACACACACAGTACACACATACACAAACCGCCTTCACCGTTCCCACGTCAATCTTTACACCTGTACTCACATCCTGTGGCCACACACACACACACACACGAAGGAAAAACACAGCGAGGAGATTAGGTCGCTGTGTTTTTTCGTTGTTTCAGACGAACGGGATTCACTGAGTCAAGCGTGTGTGTGTGTGATGAGGGCAAAGAACCACATGAATGTTAACTTATGTTAATTTATTGAGAAAATAAGTTTTATGTATTAAAACATATATTTTAATTTTTCCGGAGAGAGAGAGAGAGAGAGAGAGAGAGAGAGAGAGAGAGAGAGAGAGAGAGAGAGAGAGAGAGAGAGAGAGAGGGAGAGAGAGAGAGAGTGCGTGTGTGCATGCGTGTAAGATCCTTGCCTATCTGTGTTTGCGTGGATCGAGTGTGTGCGCACGCAAGCAAACATTTGGTGGAACAGTTAGTTGGCTGTTGCCTGACGGACTTGCATCAGTTATGGAAAATGTGTCAAAACGAGAGTGACAGTCTCCTTCACTATACGACCAGGGGTGACAAACTCCACCCACACCAGGGGTGAGAAACTACACCCACACCAGGGGTGACAAACTCCACCCACACCAGGGGTGACAAACTACACCCACACCAGGGGTGACAAACTCCACCCACACCAGGGTGACAACCTACACCCACACCAGGGGTGACAAACTCCACCCACACCAGGGTGACAAACTCCACCCACACCAGGGGTGACAAACTCCACCCACACCAGGGTGACAACCTACACCCACACCAGGGGTGACAAACTACACCCACACCAGGGGTGACAAACTACACCCACACCAGGGGTGACAAACTCCACCCAAACCAGGGTGACAAACTCCACCCACACCAGGGGTGACAAACTACACCCACACCAGGGGTGACAAACTACACCCACACCAGGGGTGACAAACTACACCCACACCAGGGGTGACAAACTCCACCCACACCAGGGGTGACAAACTACACCCACACCAGGGGTGACAAACTACACCCACACCAGGGTGACAAACTACACCCTCACCAGGGGTGACAAACTCCACCCACACCAGGGGTGACAAACTACACCCACAGCAGGGGTGACAAACTCCACCCACACCAGGGGTGACAAACTCCACCCACACCAGGGGTGACAAACTACACCCACACCAGGGTGACAAACTACACCCACACCAGGGGTGACAAACTACACCCACACCAGGGGTGACAAACTACACCCACACCAGGGGTGACAAACTCCACCCACACCAGGGGTGACAAACTCCACCCACACCAGGGGTGACAAACTCCACCCACACCAGGGGTGACAAACTCCACCCACACCAGGGTGACAAACTACACCCACACCAGGGGTGACAAACTACACCCACACCAGGGGTGACAAACTCCACCCACACCAGGGGTGACAAACTACACCCACACCAGGGGTGACAAACTACACCCACACCAGGGGTGACAAACTACACCCACACCAGGGGTGACAAACTACACCCACACCAGGGGTGACAAACTACACCCACACCAGGGTGACAAACTACACCCACACCAGGGGTGACAAACTCCACCCACACCAGGGTGACAAACTACACCCACACCAGGGGTGACAAACTACACCCACACCAGGGGTGACAAACTACACCCACACCAGGGGTGACAAACTCCACCCACACCAGGGGTGACAAACTACACCCACACCAGGGGTGACAAACTACACCCACACCAGGGGTGACAAACTACACCCACACCAGGGGTGACAAACTACACCCACACCAGGGGTGACAAACTACACCCACACCAGGGGTGACAAACTACACCCACACCAGGGGTGACAAACTACACCCACACCAGGGGTGACAAACTACACCCACACCAGGGGTGACAAACTACACCCACACCAGGGGTGACAAACTACACCCACACCAGGGGTGACAAACTACACCCACACCAGGGGTGACAAACTACACCCACACCAGGGGTGACAAACCCAAATTATAGTCTTACATCCATAAATGCCACGAAAAACATTTTGAAAGATCTTAATATTTTTTTTTACAGATATTCGTCTAAAAATTATCCTCCTTATAATGCTACATTACATTATACATAATATATTTATATACATAATATAATGCTACATTGCCGTATGGCGCTCGAATGAAGGTGAAGAAACGACTTAAGTTTATGTTTAAAGTGTATTAAAACCCAAATTTTTGGATGTGACCTACATGTTTTCTCAAGGTGTTGTATACAATGTTCAGAACAAGATTCGATTGATGATAGACGGAGATCAAGCCACCCAAGAGCTGGCACGGGCACGAGTAGCCCGTAAAACAAGGTTCTAGGAGCCTGAATCCTAAGATCCTAGATCCTAGAATCTGGCAAAGCGGCCTCACTTGGCCTCCATTATTAGAGGTCATTGTGATTATGCTGTCAAGGGATTTCGAAGTTTCGGAAGAATGCTCAAATGTCCTGGCTTCTGAGATCTGTGGGCTGGGTTCTGCGGAATCACTATCCCAACACTTGAGACATCACAAGATCGTCTGGGCTTATATGACTTGTATCGTCGCTCGAAACAACCATTATCCAATCCTTGAGAAGTTGGCCTTGTAACCAATCCTTTAGAAAGTGGCCTTGTAACCAATCCTTGAGAGGTTGGCCTTGTAACCAATCCTTGAGAAAGTGGCCTTGTAACCAATCCTTTCTTATCGTACTGCTTAGCTTTTACCGTTTTTGCCAAGGGTTATAATCTTTATATACGTTAATAATATCCAATACAATAAACTATGACAACAAAGCACTATTATCACTTTATATAAAAACCCTCACTGCTATGTCATTACCCAAGACTCACTGTTGCACAGCCACAGACGCCACAGAGGCCCTGGTGCTACTGACTCGTCTGGTACTAATCGTGTGTACTGTGTCTGTGTTCTGTGATGCCAATTGCTTTATACAGACAATAACAAATCTCCCGGTGAAAAAAACTGAGAGATAAACGCACGATAGCGCGCTCGGGGACTTGCAAATATCTGTTCTAATACACATTTGATAAAATCGTCTAGAAAAGCATGGAGGATTCTATTAAAACCGTATAGATTTACATCAAACATCTGAAAAACATTTTTTTGACATTTAGATAACTAAAATTATCTAGATCTAGATTTAAAACAGTCAAATTGGCCCCATTGCTCCAGACCACCTGCGAGGCACGGAAGGTGGCTGTAGTGAGGAAAAACAAGGAAAAAAAGTAAAGTTTGCTGTCAGGTAGAGTCAAGATTTGCAGAGACGAAGTTTGTCGGGACTCAACAGAGCTGGACACGGTAAACACCACCTTAGAAATGTTTCAACCTTCAACGTTTGTATGTGAACAATTTTCCATTTAGATACGAATGGGTTGAGAGTGACTGTCGCTCGACACTCGCTGTTCCTTTGACAGTAATTCAATTCAAATGCCCCCAAGAGTTTACTGTTGCGAACGTGAGGTCAATAACATCGTTACAGTGGCTACAGTGGTCGACGGTATGCACTGAACCGGTTGCTGGTAGATGTCCTGGTAGACTTGCATGTAGAGGCGATCATACCCACCAAAACCCCCACGTTTATGGGCGGAAAAAACTTTACTCAAAGACTCAACTAATAACGTTCGAACTTCTCCCGAACAGTACTTCGTTCACGTCCTCCGCTCGAATCCCTTTTCTGGAATCACTACACCCACGTATTTCAAATGCTAATAATTGCTAATAGCCCTAAACACCTAACATAACCTAATCTAGGCCTAGTTATGCGTCCAATTCTAATAAATAGTAATATTAATTTATATTTGAGAAACTCCAATTTTCAAATACACAGTTCATTAAATGAGGTGAATGAGTCGTTGGGTTCGGCGGCCACTTGAACGATCAGTGTACGAGAAGCGAGTTGAGAAAAACATGTGAGCGAGTTCATTGTGAGTACGAGTAGCGAGTAAAGGGAGTGAGTAGACAGTATTGAAGAAGAATTTGAAGATGATGAAGTGGATGTTATCTCCATTCATACCCGTATGTATTCTGGTTCCTTATTTAAATATGTACGTGATCATTGATGCATTATGTTGACAAGGTAAATGTTGCACACGATCAAGCACAGGAAAGTCGGAGTCATTGCCACAGGCCACTAAGTGCTAGTAATGTTGGGTCCAGGAACTGAGGGTCAGTTCCATTTCACAATACTAGGTTACGGCACACTTAGTCAAAACACCCACCTGCCAAACGTACACATCAAAGCAATCAAACACACACACCCACCTATCCAGTCACCCAGTCACCCAGCCACTCAGCCACCCAGCCACTCAGTCATCCAGTCACCCAACACCCGTGTGTAAACTTTATGACCAAGAACGGGGGTCATGATCTCACACACTTGCATTATTGATTGTCCAGTCATTAGACCCTTCAGACCTGCCGGTATGAGGTACCTGAAGTTTTCTAATTACTTTATCCACTCCCGTGCTCTCGAGGATATCCTCATAATCCACCCAAAGTTTGCCATTGCAGGCTACTGATCACCTGGTACCCCTGTATGACTAATCACCCTGCGAAATGGGTTCTTGTATCACCCACTATGTAACCCTTCGTATAGTCTAGGGTACCTGTATAAATGACTGGGTACCCAAGTGTTTTAATATAAAAAAATGACATGATGGTCGCTTATTTTTTTGTTTGGGTTTGGTGTGTGTGTGGGGGGAAGGGGAAGGCTTCCCCCTACCACCCCACACGAGGGGTGACCCCCAACCCCACGCTACGTTGGGGTTACC